>NC_140169.1:188800859-189092301 GCF_963971535.1 Notolepis coatsorum
AATAATAATAATAATAATAATAATAATAATAATAATAATAATAATAATAATAATAATAATAATAATAATAATAATAATAATAATAATAATAATAATAATAATAATAATAATAATAATAATAATAATAATAATAATAATAATAATAATAATAATAATAATAATAATAATAATAATAATAATAATAATAATAATAATAATAATAATAATAATAATAATAATAATAATAATACACTTTATTTGTATAGCACCTTTCATACAGAAACTGCAGCTCAAAGTGCTTAAACAAGTGAGTGTTTGTTTAAAGTGAGTGTGTGCATGTGGATGTGTGTTGCAATGAGTGTAGATGGACCCACACATCAGACCAAAAGATGTAAGTACAATACAAAGTACAATACCAAGAGGGGCACTTTTTCCTAGAGGTCACTGTTTATGTTTATTAGGATCCCCATTAGTCATGTTTTTTTTCTGCCACCCCTACACCTGGAATTGCCACAATACACATACAAATATGAAACATTCAGTGTAAATCAGTCATATATCACATACATAATCAATAGAAAATAAAAACAAAAGGTCATAGGTGAATCTATTTCACTGTTTAATGGCATTACAGAAGCTAACTTTAATGATACCATGGAATCATCTACTTTAAACCAGGATACTTCACAACACATTTCATCTGGATAGCTTCTGTCAGGTTAGAACCTGACATGTTGATTCATTCAGAATGAGGTTTAATGTCCTGTGATAAACAGAAAAAGTGGTAAATGGGTTTAAAACATATCCAATAGGTCTAAGAGAGTCGGAGACGGGAGACATCTCAATCAACGTTGAGTTACTTGCTTAAGAAATTATATGGAATTATAAGGATTTATTATTGTCCTTTATGTTCAAACAGAGTAATACTACTAGTGAGTACAATATTTAGGGCATAACAGCATGGAGAAAATCTGTATTAACATTGTATTTCCAATATTAACCTCAAATTGATCTCATCCAATGGACTACATTTTAGTAAAGTGGGAAAATATCAAAATAGAGATGTGATCTAAACATTTTCAGCTTTTTTTTGTTGCATTTCTTGTCCTGAAATAGAATCAAGATGTGTTTGAATCTTAAAAATTACAGTTTTACTGAATTCCTTGGGTCAAACTTGTTTGGGGAGCCTCAAAAGTTATGCTGTTTTCTTTTTCAGGTTTTGGTTCAGGATAGGTGTATAATAAAGGGTTAAAAATAAACCCCATGGGACATTATTTCAACCTGTTACTGTACCTGGCAGAATCTTAAAATAGACACTTCAAGGATTAACCCTTTCACTGCCACACGACAGAAGGTTAACCCTTTACTATCACACAACCGACGGTGATGCTCCATCATTAGCATCATTAGCTCCGCGAATGCGAGCTAATGGAGCATTGCCATCGGTTGTGTGATAGTAAAGGGCTAACCTTCTGTATTGTCACAGTTGAAAGGGTTAACCAGCTGTTGTGTGGCAGTGAAAGGGTTAAGAAAAAACAGGTGGTGATAATAAAAAATCCACCCTATGCAGGTAGACCTATGTTTCCATCTAGGGGTGTCAAACTCATTTTCACAGAGGGCCACATCAGCATTATGGTTGCCCTCAAAGGGCCAAAGACCGTATAAATGTTAATGTAATGTAAAATAAATGTAGCTACACATTTACATATTGTTAAACATGGTGTTTCTGTATTTATTACTTATTCAAGTTATACATATTGGATATTAATTTGCATAAATGTAAAAATATATGTTAGCTTATGTTATTTTAACAAATAATTTTAGTTTATCAGAACCCCATATTACTCCACCAATCAATGATCAAACCATTCAAGTAAATAACAAAGAAGAATATCATCAAATACAAGCTATGACATTAAGTTTGTTCAAAACCTTTTTGTCACAGTCAAGAGGGGCAGAACTAACAACTGTGAGCTGCAAAGAACACGTGGGACAGATGTAGCAGATGTTACAAAAACAAATGGCTGCACACAACCTTGCAGAGGCCATACATCCAACTAATGGAAGATAGTTTAATTAACTTTAATTAACAGATTGCAGAATGGGTACAGTACAGTACAGCTCAATACACACAATTGTTAAGGGGTTGCAGACCAGAGAAAGACTTTCGACTTGTTTACATCAGGGTCCCCCATTTTCAATTCGTAATGAAATTGCTATTATGTGTCTGCATGAACACACAACTGTAACTGTACTCAAAAATAACAAAATAAGGGTTGTCTCAGTTCACAACTATATTGGTCAAATTTTGGGTGGGATTTGTTTGCGTCCCTACAGCTTCTTATTCAATTGAGCGAGATGCTCGGTTATGTCACACAGCCAGTTTGCATCTGACAGTTCAGACAATATTTCTTCAACCCTTTGTTACCTATTCCGCCTGGATCTTTTTTGTATTTTGGGCTGTAAAATTGTCAAAGAATGTCTGAGGAGTAAGTGCTTTTGGCTTTTTTCCTTTGTTACCTCAGATGTTCAACATACATGTATGTGTAAGAATGTGTAATAACTAAGGCTGTCAAAGTTAAAGCTTTATTAACGCATTAACCCACAATTATTTTAACACTGCTATTTTTTAACCCAATATTAATGTAAAAAAAAAAAAAAAAAAAAAAAAACATTTTTTTTTTTTTTTTTTTTTTTACATGAGCTCTTGGGGGGCCACATCAAATGACGTGGCGGGCCGGATTTGGCCCGCGGGCCGTGAGTTTGACACCTATGATCTAGACTATATGTAATTATAGTCATATGCAGACACGGGTAGTTAGTGAGGAGCAGAGCCTTCTAAAAGATTATTATATGGCTCTGGTGAGGAGTTATTAAAATACCTCAGAACATGAAAACATGTTTCTGTCCTCCACTCCTCCTCCTCCTCCTCCTCCTCCTCCTCCTCCTCCTCCTCCTCCTCCTCCTCCTCCTCCTCCTCCTCCTCATCCTCCTCTTCCTCTTCCACCTCCTCCTCCTCCTGCCCCTCCTCCTCCTCCTCCTCTTCCTCCTCCTCCTGCTCCTCCTCTTCCTCCTCCTCCTGCTCCTCCTCCTCCTGCTCCTCCTCCTCCTCCTCCTCCTCCTCCTCCTCCTCCTCCTCCTCCTCCTCCTCCTCCTCCTCCTCCTCCTCCTCCACGGGGAGCAGCGTACTGGCTCATGTTAAATGGCAGGCCAGCATTATGCAGCAGCTTAGGCCACAGCGCTGGGTCTTCATGTCCTCGGCTACAGTCCACCTGTCGCTGCTCTGGTCGTAGCGCTCCACCTTGTTGGAGATGGAGGTGAAGCCACTGTTGCCTCCGACCACGAAGAGCAGGTCGTCCAGCACCGCGATGCCAAAGTGGCTGTGGGGGGTGAGCATGGCGGGCAGGGCGCACCAGGAGTCAGTCAAGGGGCTGTAGGCCTCCGCACTACGCAGGTAGTTTCCACGGTCAAACCCTCCCACCTGAGGACAGGACACATGAGAGGAATGTTTTAGTGTGTGGCTCAGGCAGGCAGGCAGGCAGACACTAGGCGTGTTCGAGATTGATTTTGGCTCGCCTCGAAAATAGACAGGAGTAGCCGAGTGCAGCTGGGGGAGGAGTCAGAACGTCGGACACTTCAGATTTCACGAGAGCCTCTCGTCTAGTCTTGCATGGCAGATACGCGTTCACGTCACCACACACACATACACACCTGTCCAGCTCATTATAATGCGAGGGCCGCGTGCAAAATTAGATCAGATTCAAATGTACAGCACACCATATACTGCTATAGTGGAATATACCATAATGTATATACCATCTTATTGTGTGCATGCACACTAGTGCATGTGAGCGGATCGGAGCGCGAGCGGCGCGGGGCGCGGAGCGGCCGGTTTTGACGTGAGCGAGGAGTGGGTTTTAAAATGAGTCGGCGCGACGTCCGGAGCGAGAGTTCTCCTCCGCTCCAATCCACTCCAGGCCGCTCACAGTGGTTTAACACTGATGTAATATATACATGCAGTACAATGCCAAAGCAACAGATGGCGATGTACAAACATGAAGGCCATTTTCAACCAATGAGAAGGGTGAACCTGTGATAGGCTGTTCGTTCAGGCTTTGTCACTGTAGAGACGCCCACACTCACTCTAGTTAGAAAAAGTATATCGACGCCATTGTTGTTGACGTTAGCTTACATGCTAACGTTAATGGCAGCGACCATAGCATTGTGGCTCGGCTAGCCTATCATCGCTTAATAGAGATAGTGAATGGATAAACAACGTTATTTAACATTGCAGAATGGCTACAATTACAATGCGGCTCAATACAAACAATTGTTAAGGGGCCCAGGGGGTGTAGACTGTTGTAGTTTGAGCTCATTTACACCATGCTCCAAAAAAAGAAGAAAAAAAACTGCCGAGCGATCTGGCGCGGGGAGCGCTCGATTCAAGGTGAGCGGGGAGCGAGCGGAGAGCGACTTGGGGGCGGGGTCAACATGAGTGATTAGCGGAGCGGACCAAGCTTTAAAGAGCGAAGAGCGGATTTCTCGGCCGCGCCGATCCGCTCACGTGGTCTGATGCACACACAACACACTGCTGAATAATAAACGTTATTTGAGGAAGCTCTTGGTACCCAAACACCTGTATCCAATAATAATAATAATAATAATAATAATACATATATCTGATAGACGGGACCCGTACTGTAATAAAGTTTTCAATCAATCAATCAATCAATCAAACGTCTTATAACTCCCTGGCTGTCACGTGGCTGGTGACTGACAACTTTTCTGAGCCAATAGGCGCTTTGCGCGAGCATAGCAAGTCGCTTCCCAGCCGGGAGCAGCCGGGTGAGAGGTACTGTGGAGCCTCGCTCTGAAGGCTGTGCGTGGCTCGCTCCCGCGAGAGTTCCGCGCCTCGCCTCGTGAGATTTTCAGAGCAAGTCGGACAACATTCTAACCGTCATGCAACGTGCTTGGCGAGGCCGTAGTAAAACCTGCGCAGATCTGCCTCTGCCTCGCCAATCTCGAACACGCCTACTGTATTAATCCACTTAGGGAAATGAGGGCATCACAGCAGCATTGCAAGTCAAATGATACATATCTATAGAAATATCTAGTATAAAGCATTTGTCTCCGTGTGCACCTACCGCATAGAGTTGTCCTCCGTACGCAGCGACTCCCACTCCGCTACGCCTGCTGCTCATGGGGGCGATCAGAGTCCACTGGTCAGTGTCTGGGCTGTAGCACTCAGCTGCGAGCTGTGACCAGCCACCACAGATGTAAACCTGTAATAAGAAAGAATATTCGAATTTAGTTTATATATTCCATTTGATTTCATTCTACTTTAATTGTCTGTTAATGTTGATGCACCAAAGGACCCAGACACATCTTTTGTATGTGCAAGCTTACTTGGCAATAAAGACATTTATGATTTCTGATCTAACGTTCCTTGTGTTCATCTAGCACCCTGTGTCCCTCAGTTCCACCCACCTTGCCCTGGAGGGCTGCTGCCCCGGCGGCGCTCCTGCGCTCCAGCATGGGTGAGATCAGTGTCCACTGGTCGGTTTCAGGCTCGTAGCACTCGGCGGTGTTCAGGTCCACGTGTCCGTCAAACCCTCCCATGGCATAGATACAGCCGCCCAACGTGACCACGCTGAGCTCACTGCGGCGTGAGTGCATGGGAGCCGCCTGCAGCCAGCTGTGAGTGACGGGGTAGAACCTGCGCACACTGCTGAGACGCTGCCCACCGCCACAGCCGCCGACGCAGTAGACCAGACCGTGGAGAAAAGCGGTGGCGTGGGCGGCCCGGGGACTCTCCCCCTCAATGCTCACGTCCATCCATCCAGCGGCTCGGATATCGTAAGCCTCCATGCCATTGGTCGGGATGCCGCCACTCCAGCCTCCGATGGCCAATAGGACCTCCTGGGGCAGGCGTGGGCGGGTCAGGGGGTTTGGGAGCCTGTCGGAGCCAGGGGGGTTCAGGACGCTGAGGATGAGGGGCCTGCAGTCCTGGCTGTCCCTCACCACAGGGTTGTTCTGGACGTTGCTCCTGATGTAGTCAGGCCTCATCAAGCCCATGCGAACCTGGGAAGAGACAAGCAGACAGCGGGTACAACTTAAGACAGCGGTTGTAGACGCTTTCTGTTGCTAGGTAACAGTTTGGACCCAAATGTTTGAGAACCACTGTACTAGGGAACCTAGTGTTGTTTTAATGTAATGCACAGTAATACAATTAGTTACCTTGGGCAGCAGCAAAGGGATGTGTGTTTTACGCTCCTCACGGGAGTGGTCGATCCAACGGAGGACGGCCTCGAACACCGTCTCGTCACTCTTCACGTTCAGATCATCCCTCTCGATGATGTCCACCAGTTGCTGCGGGGACAGCTCCACAAACTCCTGTGAGACGTGCAACATCTCCTCAAAGTGGCACACGGTGAAGAGATGGGCCTTGCGCCTCAGGTCAGGGCAGCAGTAGATGTCCGCGAACCTCCAGATGCTGACACAGTTTTCCAGAGACAGCTGGCCTTCTAGGAAGTCACAGCACGCTCGTACTATGCCAGTGACGCGAAGCTGGTCTGCAGCCACCAGAAGCTCTTCCACGTTCTCTGCTGTCACCAGCACAAAGCGTGTGTAGGCGTACTCTATGATGAGCTGCATCATACCCGGGGACACCCCAGGGATAGTGTAGACTGCTTTCTCTGAGTCGCTCCAGCGAGTGAAGAGGGCTCTGTGGGATGCAGAGTATAGAGATATCTGATCAGTAAGCAACATTCTGTCCTGTGTAGTAATATATTTTCACTGTAGAAGTATAGGGTCTTAGCTAGGGATGGGTACCTTTCACATTTGAACCGATACCGGTACCGGTACCTGTGAATTGATACCGGTACCCAACAGTACCTTTTTTCGGTACTTTAGTCTCAAGAAATGTAATTTACCTACCTCAGTCGTAAAAAAAAAATCCAAACTACAATTTCGAAAGTTTTCGGCTTGTCATTGCTCCGACTGCTTTGTTGTTGAATCAAGTAAAATCCTAGGTAAGCATATATTGTGCGTGTGAACGTTGACACGAAAAAAAAAAAGGTAAAAAAAAAAAAAAAAGGTAAAAAAAAAAAAATTTATAAAATATTTTATTTTTATTTTTATTTTTATTTTTTTGGTTTCTCACTTGATTCGATACTCGGTAATACCGACGTGTTTCGGTTCGGTACCTCAAAAGTACCGAATTCGGTACCCATCCCTAGTCTTAGCACAGTAGAAGTATAGTATCTGTTTACAGTAGAAGTACAGTATAGTATCTGTTTACAGTAGAAGTACAGTATAGTATATGTTTACAGTAGAAGTGCAGTATAGTATATTTTACAGTAGAAGTACAGTATCATATCTGTTTACAGTAGACGTACAGTATCTGTTTACAGTAGAAGTACAGTATAGTATATTTTTACATTAGAAGTACAGTATAGTATATGTTTACAGTAGAAGTACATTATCTGTTTACAGTAGAAGTACAGTATAGTATATTTTTACATTAGAAGTACAGTATAGTATATGTTTACAGTATAAGTACAGTATAGTATCTTTGTACAGTAGAAGTACAGTATAGTATCTGTTTACAGTAGACGTGCAGTATAGTATCTGTTTACAGTAGAAGTACAGTATAGTATCTGTTTACAGTAGAAGTGCAGTATATTATCTTTTTACAGTAGAAGTACAGTCTAGTATCTGTTTACAGTAGAAGTGCAGTATAGTATCTTTTTACAGTAGAAGTACAGTATATTATCTGTTTACAGTAGAAGTGCAGTATAGTATCTGTTTACAGTAGAAGTACAGTATAGCATCTGTTTACAGTATAAGTACAGTATAGTATCTTTTTACAGTATACGTACAGTATATTATCTGTTTACAGTAGAAGTACAGTATAGTATCTGTTTACAGTAGAAGTACAGTATAGTATCTGTTTACAGTAAAAGTACAGTATGGTATCTGTTTACTAACCTGAACCAAGCTAACTTGAACCAAGCTAAACTTACCTGAAATAGTCACTGCAGTCACATAGGAGGGCCTTGTGGGCATTAAACTCAGTGCTGTTGACTTTAATAACCACATCACAGAGCCTTCCCTCCAGACGCAGCTCATTAAGGATTGTACAGGACATTGTTTCCTTTTCCATGTGGGGATTTTTAAATTGTATCTACAGAATATATTCAAGCTTACAGACAAGTAGCCGGAAACAACAAGTGATATCTTCACTTGTCTTCTGAGATCTGAGATCTTCTTCTTCTTCTTCTTATTTGAATTTCCGGCAGTGTAGACGCATCGTGGCGTATTACTGCCCTCCACAATTCTTGCTTCGCCCACACTTGAGAAAGTTTACACTCCTCTTCTTCTTCTCATCTTCAAAACACATTTCTATCGTCTCTGTCTCCTTCTTCTCTGCTCCTCTTGTCATACAATCACAATACAAACATCATCTCCTCTCTTGGAGGGCCCCCCCAAGAGGGGGAACCCTCCATCTCATTCTGAGAGAATTGTTGAATATATACAGTACTGTACACAAATGTTCTAGAATGTTCTATTATGACATCATACTGTGCCATCACAAATGTTCTAGAATGTTTGATTATGACATCATAACTGTGGCATCACAAATGTTCTAGAACAGTGGTCACCAACCTTTTTAAGCCCAAGATCACTTTATTTTTTTTTGGTGAAGGCAAGATCTACCTATTGAAGCGTTGAGAGAAAAAGACAGCCAAGATTGTACTTTAAACTAAAATGTAGTTCAAGTTCAAGTTCAAGTTCTTTAATAGTTGTCATACAGAAGTACAGAATACTTTCATACAAAATGCTTCTTACTGTTACGCTCCAGAGACTGTGCTAGACAAGATAGTATCAAATAACATAATAACATAATATAGCATGAATTTAGAAGAAGAATGAGGTCACAGTTGTTCGGTATAGACATATGTACAATGTTCTGAGTTACCATATAATATACAATACACAATACTATGCAGTGTACTAATGTACAGTACTATCTAGTGCAAAGCAGAAATGGGATGAGGTACAATTTTAGGTACAATTTACAGTAAGGTGTACGAGTTGTAGTGCAATCCTTCATCCATAAATATAAAGTGTGGGGAGTGGGTGCTACAGTGTGTTTGTTTAAAGTGGGTGTGTGCTATAAAGTGTGTGTAGTGGGTGCTACAGTGTGTTTGTTTAAAGTGAGTGTGTGCGTGTGGATGTGTGTGCTATGTGTGTTTGGTGGTTGTTGTTGTGTAGTGTTCATTCATTGTTCGTTTAGCAGCCTGATGGCCTGGGGATAGAAGCTACTTCTGAGTCTTTCTGTGCTCGCCTTGAGACTCCTGTGTCGCTTGCCTGACGGCAGCAGTTCAAAGAGGCAGTTGTTCGGGTGGCTCGAGTCCTTAATAATTCTCTTAGCCTTCCCCTTGCAACGCTTGTTGTAAATGTTCTGGAGAGTGGGGAGCCCCCCTCCAATTGTGCGTTCGGCTGAACGTGTCACTCTTTGTAGTCTGCTTTGGTCTTTTGCAGTGCTATTCCCAAACCAGGAGGTGATGTTGCCGGTCAAGATGCTCTCTATTGTACGTGAGTAGAAGTTCTTAAGGATCTTCTGGCTGACTTGGAACTTCCTTAGGCGCCTGAGGAAGTAGAGGCGTTGTCGTGCCTTCTTCACCACACTGTTAATGTGTATGGTCCATTTCAAGTCCTCGGATATGTGGGCTCCGAGGTACTTGAAGCTGTTGACTCTCTCAACCGGTGCCCCGTCGATGCTGAGGGGGCTGTAGTCCTTGACCCCCGACCTCCTGAAGTCCACAATCATCTCCTTTGTTTTGCTGACGTTCAGGGAGAGGCTGTTTTCCTGGCACCATCCCGCCAGGACCTTGACCTCTTCCAGGTAGGCCCTCTCGTCGTTGGCAGAGATCAGGCCCACCACCACTGTGTCGTCAGCAAATTTGACGATTGTATTGCTACTCCGCTGAGCCACACAGTCGTGTGTGTACAGGGAGTAGAGGAGGGGACTCAGAACACAGCCCTGGGGGGCCCCTATGTTGAGGGTGATGGATGAGGAGGTGCAGTTGCCTGCTCTCACCACCTGGGGTCTGCCAGTCAGGAAGTCCAAGACCCACTGGCAGAGGTCATAGCCCAAGCCCAGGTCCCTGAGCTTGGCTATGAGTATGGAGGGGACTATGGTATTGAATGCCGAGCTGTAGTCGATGAATAGCATTCTCACATAGTTCCCCTGCCTCTTGTCCAGGTGTGATGCTGCTGTGTGCAGCACATGGGATATGGCGTCCTCCGTGGACCTGTTGGGGCGGTATGCAAATTGCAGGGGGTCCATGTTGATGGGGAGGGAGGAGCAGATGTAGCCCTTTACTAGCTTCTCAAAGCACTTCATGGCTATGGAGGTGAGAGCTACAGGGCGGTAGTCGTTGAGGCAAGCAGGCTTGGATTTTTTGGGTACAGGGATAATAGTGGACTTCTTCAGGCAGGTGGGGATGACAGCCTGTTCTAAGGACAGGTTAAATATGTCAGTGAATACTGGGGCCAGTTGGTCGGCACAGACTTTTAGGACGCGGCCGGGGATGCCGTCCGGACCTGCTGCCTTCCTGATATTCACTTTTTTAAAGGTCCGCCTCACCTCATGCTCTGTTACCCTGAACACTGCGCCTCCATCAGCAGCCGACCCCCCCCCCCCCATTGCCGAGGCTTGTGAGCTGGTGTTGTTATTACCAGCATCAAACCTCGCATAGAAGGTATTGAGGTCGTTTGCTAAGGAGATGTCATTGTTCAGTTTGAGGGAGGCGCCTTTGTAGTCTGTCATCGTTTTGAGCCCCTGCCACATAGCTCTAGAGTCAGCTTGTTCAAACTGGAGTTCAATTTTATCCCTGTAGCGCCGTTTGGCCTCTGACACTGTCCTCCTTACGTTGTGTTGCGCCACCTTGTGGTCATTCATGTTGCCTGCCACTAGGCCGTCATTGTATGCTTTGGTGCGCTCTCTCAGAGCTTCACGGACGGATTTGTCTACCCAGGGTTTTTGATTTGGGTAAACTTTCATTTTGGTAGTGGGGATTGTTTCTTTCACCCTAGTACAGACATAGTCCAGCACTGTCTCCGTGTAGGCATTAATGTTATCTGTGTCGCGGAATACAATCCAGTCTGTGTTGTGGAACACTGACCGGATCGTATCCTCTGACGTCACATCCCATTTCTGCACCTCTCGCGAGACTACGGGAGTACTTTTAATTCTTTGTCTGTACTTTGGTGTAAGGAAAATGGATGCGTGATCTGACTTGCCAAAGCCACTATCAGAATGAGCCTTGTAGCCACCTTTAAATTGCGTGTAACAGTGATCTAGGATGTTACCGCCTCTGGTGTTGCAAGTCACATGCTGGTAGAAATCAGGCAATACCTTTCTCAGATTGGCGCTATTGAAATCTCCCAGTACTAAAATGGCGGCGTTAACGTTCGTCGCTTGTATATTATTTACCTCGTCGTGTAGTCTGGAGAGCGCGGCGTTGTTGTTGGCTTGCGGTGGAATATACACTCCGACCAGGACGATCGCCGTTAACTCCCTCGGGAGGAAGAAAGGACGACACTTGATGGTTATATATTCCAGTTCTGGGGAGCAGTAGTTGGATAATTCCTTCACATTCGTTGGATCACTCCAATTTTTGTTAAACATGAAGGCAATACCTCCACCACGTTGTTTACCGGACTCTGATTGTGTCCGATCCTTCCTATGGATAAAGAAGTGATCCGTTGGTTGAATCGCGTGATCTGGAACCTCCGGTGTTAGCCAAGTTTCGGTGAAGCAAAGGACATTGCAGTCCCTAACGTCTCTTTGATATTGAATCCTTGCTCGGATGTCATCCAGTTTATTGTCTATTGATTGTACATTGGCTAGCAATATACTGGGAAGTGGTGTACGGTGTCGTCTGGATCTCAGCCTGTTTCGGATCCCAGACCTTTTTCCTCGACGTCTTTTCCTGGGGTCTAGGAACAAAGGATCCGGTCCTAGTCTCCGGAGGATTTCTTCCGGCCATTGATGTGGTTCGGAAAGTTGATCCAGCGAGTAATCCAGTTGGTAAGTTTCCCGTAATCCAATGTCAATGATTGACTGACGGTCATACACATATAATGCACCAACAGTTGGTGCAAATAAAACTCCTAATACTATAAAAATTAACAAAATAAAGCACAGTCTCGTCGGAGCGATCAGAAAGGCAGCCATCACAGCAGCGCCAAGTTATGGAAATTTGCCTGTATTCTAATTACATGCAATGCTTTGGTCCAATATTAAAACGTCAAAGTAGAACTATTATGTACTTTCTCAGTCAGTGCTAATAAGTGCAGTCATCTTATGCAGCATCACTTTTCACATCAAAACAAAAGTAGAACTGTAATGTGGACTTTCTCATATTAACATTGACAAACATATTTACAATTAGCATTTTAAAGTAGAACTGTAATGTGTACTTTCTCAGTCAGTGCTAAGTGCAGTCAGTGCTAAGTGCAGCATCACTTTTCACATCAGAACAAAAGTAGAACTGTAATGTGGACTTTCTCATATTATTAACATTGACAAACATATTTACAATTAGCATTTTATAAAGTAGAACTGTAATGTTTACTTTCTCAGTCAGTGCTAAGTGCAGCATCACTTTTCACATCAAAACAAAAGTAGAACTGTAATGTGTACTTTCTCAGTCAGTGCTAAGTGCAGTCAGTGCTAAGTGCAGTCAGTGCTAAGTGCAGCATCATTTTCACATCAAAACAAAAGTAGAACTGTATGTGTACTTTCTCAGTCAGTGCTAAGTGCAGCATCACTTTTCACATCAAAACAAAAGTAGAACTGTAATGTGGACTCTCAGGGTAAGATCTAAAAAAAAAAAAAAAAAAAAATTAGTTTCAGGGAAAGATCTACAGGGACAGTCTCAAAGATCGATCAAGATCGACGGGTTGGTGACCACTGTTCTAGAATGTTTGATTATGACATCATACTGTGACATCACGACGAAACATATGTTGACATTAAAAAAGAACAAATAAAATGATTAAAAAAACTACATAAAACAATGATACAAATTATAATCAAATATGTAAGTGAAATTTATAGAAATAAAGAAAAATAAGACAATGAAATAAAGCTAATAATTAATTTAAAAGCTATTTTAAAAAGGTAAGTTTTGAGCAGTGCCAACCGAGTCTGCTGTCCTAACAGACTTGGGGTCTGTAGGGTAAGCACTTATTCCCTCCGCCCTGAACATTTATGGAGATATATGGGCCTTTTAGGGGTGTAAAAAGTACCCAGAAATTATACTTAAGTGAAAGTATGGGTACTGTCACAAAATCTGACTCAGGTAAAAGTCAAAGTATCTGGCTAAAAACACTTGAGTAAAAGTAAAAAAGTCCCACTTTTAAATGTACTTAAGTACTAAAAAGTACTTTTTTTTAAAGGGATAGACTATGGGTCTCAAACTCATTCCATCGTGGGCCAAGTTTTCATTTTAACTATACAGTACATTGTACCAGGTGAGTTAGTTGAAGAGGTGAGCCAATTAGTGAAATCGTCAGCTGGTGTTTAGGCAAGGCTGGAATGAAACCAAGCACATACACTCTGCCCACAATGGAATGTGTTCTGCGATAGACAATGCTGAAATGAAAGAACAGAGGACACTTTCTTTGCATTAAAATGATTTAATGCACTTCTCCATTGAAGGTAAACTGACATGGACGGCATTCACATCACAGCATGAATAATATGACAATATTAAAGACCGAATACTGTAGTATCCTGAATAATATTACAATATTAAAAACAGAATGGTGTATCATCAAATCATCATCAAACCTTTATTTGAATAGGCAGGTTAATTAAGAACAAGTTCTTATTTTCAATAACGGCCTATTTGGGGGTAAAAAGCCCCCTAGGGGAAAGGGGATGGGGGATCAAATAAAATAAATAAAAATAAAACACAAAGGAACATTATTAAAAAGGCAGGACATACATACAGAGCAACAACTGAACTGAACAACAACTGGCGGACAACAGAACAATAGTGGCAGCATAATGGTGTTAGCACACAGAGAAACATCTACATGAGTGCTCTAGGGAGTTTGTTAAAGTTTCTTTAAACAATCTAATTGAAATAAACGTTTCCATATTTAAGGTTTTTTGTAGTGTGTTCCAGCTATCAGCTGCTGCGTACTGAAAGGAGGAACGGCCTTGTGAGGAGTTGGCATGGGCGGCGTTTACCAGGATATGTGTGGCTGACCGGGTGTGGTAATTCGGGAGTGGACGAGGGTGGACTAGGCGAGTAAGGTAAAGGGGAGTACGGCCTAGAAGTGTTTTACATACAAAGGCCAGCCAGTGGATGTTGCGTCTAATCTCCAGGGAGGGCCAGTTTACTAGGGAGTATAGCTCGCAGTGGTGGGTCCTGTAGGGGCCATTGGTAGCGAAGCGAATGGCGGAGTGATATAGGATATCTAAGCGCTCTAGATCACCTTTACGGGCCAAGCGGTAGATTACATCGCTAAAATCAAATAGCGGCAAGACAGTCATCTGGACCAGGGTGAGTTTAGCAGATCTAGTGAAGGAGGAACGGTTCCTATACAGAAAGCTAAGCCTTGCTTTGACTTTGGCCTGCAGTTTAGTTAGGTGTTCAGAGAAGGAGAGTTTGGTGTCGATCCACACTCCCAGGTATTTATAAGAGGTGACCAGTTCAAGCTTTTTGCCATCGGCGGCTACAATGGTGCCAGTCTGGGAGGTACCCTTGTGGCCGAACCACATAACTTTGGTCTTGCTGGTGTTTAGGACCAGGCAAAGGGCGGAGAAACCAGCTTGGATTTTTAGAAAGCTCTCCTGGAGAGTTTTCAGGACAGCATCCGGGGAGGGACCAGAGGTGTACAGGACTGTGTCATCAGCATAGAGGTGAATTAGGGAGTTTCCAGCGGACTGGCCTATGTTGTTTATATAGATGGAGAAGAGGATTGGAGCTAGTAAGGAGCCTCGGGGCACCCCCTACAGTAGGTATCCTGAATAATATCACAATATTAACCACAGCATACTGGATTATCCTGAATAATATCAAAATATTAAAGGCAGAATACTGGACTACCCTGAATAATATCACAATATTAAAGACAGAATACTGGAGTACCCTGAATAATATCACAATATTAAAGGCAGAATACTGGACTACCCTGAATAATATCACAATATTAAAGACAGAATACTGAAGTACCCTGAATAATATCACAATATTAAAGACAGAATACTGGACTACCCTGAATAATATCACAATATTAAAGACAGAATACTGGAGTACCCTGAATAATATCACAATATTAACCACAGCATAATGCAGATTTTGTACTCCAAGTGAATGGCACTGGCCAAAACATTGAAAGTATGGGAGCCCTTCAGTCTTCTGCAGCAGAACGCCTTTCAAAGCTTTCAGTGTCGATCCAGTGAGCGGTTACCCCAATGAAACGTCTTCGTCGGGCTATTCAGCAATCTGTTGTCGCGATCCATTCAACTTCACTCATAGCAGCAGTGACTTTCTCTTTCATGGTTTGAGCAGCTTTGCTGATCTTCGAGCGGACAGTGGGCCTCGTAATGATGTTAGTGCTTGGTCGAAAACGATTTATCAGGTTTTTGAATGATGGCAACTCAACAACACTATAAGGTTGGAGTCCTTGAACTATGTATTTTCTATGTAGATAGGGCCATGGATGCTCGTCTTGTCCGTCCACGCCATCGCCGACCGTTTCGTCCTCTTCATCACTCATTGTGGCCATCTTCTATGGCTTGTCACTCTGACTCTATTCTTCTGATAACAGGTGTTTAATCAAAGATCCCCGCTTTCTAGTCTTGCATAAGGACCAATCAGCATGGGTATGGGCGGGTTAATTTTCCATTGATTGGGATTTGATTGGCTGTTTACCTGCGGTCGCAGGATGAATAACGTTAACGTCAGTTTGGCGAGATAAACAATTCAAATATACGAATTAAAATGGTTGGACCTGCAAGATTTGTACTTTGTACTTTGTAGGTCTGCATTTTAAATGTAAGGAGTAAAAAGTATGTTTTTCTTCTCTGAAATGTAATGGAGTAAAAGTACAAACTAGACAATGTCTTCACGGGTCATCTGTAGCTCACGCTACGGTGCATTTATAGAATCTGACTCTGAGATAATTAGGCTCTGTAACATTCAAGGTTAATTTTGCCCACAGTTGACCACGCTCGTCTCCCAGAGGGTTGTGATGACAACTTGCACGGCTCACAGCACCGCGTCACCCCCCGAATAGGCGTTCATTCCCAAACTGACATGGACGACTGTGTTTGATTATCCTCTGAACTTTCAGAACAGCTCGCGGTATCCAAGCTACTAAGTGGCAGCTCAGTATGTCAGAAAAATGTGTTCTGAAAACAAGTTTGAATATATGCTACCTTAATAATTCACTGGACTCAACACAGTGTCGAGAGAATACGGCAACAGATCATTACTGCATGCAGGCATGCCTTTGTAGCTTTTTTGAGGCTAGCAGCAAACTGTGGAATACTCATCTATATGTCTTTTTAAAAGTTGTTTTCTTATGTGGTGTTATTCTGGCATCAACATATTCCACAAAAGTTATAATTTCCAGAATATGCTGTCTAAGCTTTGCTCCGGGGTAGTTAGCTAACTACTGTAGAGCAGCATTTGATTTAGATTTCCTGTCAAATAGGAATTACCCTGCATCTGCTTAAACCAGCACCACTGGTGAAGTGAAATATTTGCCCTTTTTTCCAAATGCCTGACTTCTCTAGTGCAAATCTGCTCTTGCCGATATGAACCATCACATTCAGATACTCTAATATACTCTAATATATAATTGAATGTCAAGAACAAAAGAACCCTCTCATGTACACTTATATATACAGTCTATGTGCACCATCTCAGAGAAGTAGAAGCTGTCTCCTGTATGGGCTGCCTTTGTCCTAGTTATTTAATCAAGCTGGAACCTGTAAACAAGGCAGAGGAGGCGGACATCTGTCAGTGACAAATAGCCTGGCAGATGTTGGGCATTACCTAAGCCAGCTGAACTGAACTGAACTGGAGATAACTGTGTTTCTCCATCTCTGCTGACAACACTTCTCTATTTTCTTCTGACATTGTCTGATGAAGCATATCTCCATTCTCTCTCTCTCTCTCTCTCTCTCTCTCTCTCTCTCTCTCTCTCTCTCTCTCTCTCTCTCTCTCTCTCTCTCTCTCTCTCTCTCTCTCTCTCTCTCTCTCTCTCTGCCTTTCTCTGTTTCTCTCTCTCTCTCTTTCTGTCTGTCTGTCTGTCTCTGCCTGCCTGCCTGCCTGCATATCTCTCTCTCTCTCTCTCTCTCTCTCTCTCTCTCTATCTCTCTCTCTCTCTCTCTCTCTCTCTCTCTCTCTCTCTCTCTCTCTCTCTCTCTCTCTCTCTCTCTCTCTCTCTCTCTCTCTGTGCTATACAAATAAAACTGACTTGACTTGACACTCTCTCTCTATGGCTGTCTGCCTGTCTGTCTGTCTGTCTGTATGTCTGTCTGTCTGTCTGTCTGTCTGTCTGTCTGTCTGTCTGTCTGTCTGTCTGTCTGTCTGTCTGTCTGTCTGTCTGTCTGTCTGTCTGTCTGTCTGTCTGTCTGTCTGTCTGTCTGTTTGTCTGTCTGTCTGTCTGTCTGTCTGTCTGTCTGTCTGTCTGTCTGTCTGTCTGTCTGTCTGTCTGTCTGTCTGTCTGTCTGTCTGTCTGTCTGTCTGTCTGTCTGTCTGTGTCTGTCTGTCAGTTTGTCTGCCTCTATCCTGTATCTGCCTCTATATCCGTTTGTCTGTCTATTTTCTGTTTGTCTATCAACTATCAGCCCAATATATCACATCTCATCAGAAACAAGAGGTACTTCAGCAGAAGAATTCACAAAATATCCTGGTCAAATGTTCCCATAGTTATATGTTCCCATATAACAAGCCACCACCCTAAAAATGGTCCTCCACCCTTCAACTAATTTGATTGCTCGAAAGTCAAGGTGGAATGAGAGAGAGGCCTCCCAAAAGCAGCATGCACACCAATCACGTGTCCCTGCTGACTGGTATCGATTGAGCGTACTTTACATAATACTGTACTTGCGAGGGGCTTCCTCCTCCTCCTTCTCCTCCTCTAGTGTGTATATACCATCCTGCTTTAAATAGGAGCTTCACAGAGAACCAGCACCAGAGCACCATGGTGCAAGATGAAGAGTGAGGGGTACAGGAATATAACACAGCGCCTCACTTCACCTGAGATGTTTTTCCCCCACTTGATCTGAATCAGAGACGACCAGTACAGATGCTCACCCCCCCCCCTTCCCCCCATCTCCTAGTGTAGGCTGTATGAACTTGTGAGAGCATCTCTGATATCTCTTCAGAGTCCTCTGATCTGTGATCTCTGAGAGAGCCTTGAAAGACATGAGTAATTTCTTTCTGGTCTGATCCATTTTTTTTGTCTGCAGGTGCTTAAACATGGATGACAAGAGAATCTGTAGGAAGCCGTTTCTGTATTTTTTGGTCTACACATTTTTTTTCTTCAATTTTACATAAAATATATGCCAATAAATCCACATATATAATTATTATAAGAATTTTTGATAATCTGCCTTACAGTATATAGTTAGATGAAATAAGTGATGTAATGATATCTAATTATAACATCTATGATAGAAACGTATGTTTCTCATGAAACCTTCTAAAGGCACAACTATAAGGGTGTCTGTATCAGTGAAACTCATGATCACCATGACAACCTCGTTGCCAGCACCTGTTTCTAAGCCAACCCTAAGAATAAACAGTGTCAAGAAATGAAGACAACTAAAGATGATCCATTTAGCTGTTATTTGGTATGGGCCACTAGAGCAGTGGTCATCAACCCTTCTATTGGTATGGGCCACTAGAGCAGTGGTCATCAACCCTTCTATTGGTATGGGCCACTAGAGCAGTGGTCATCAACCCTTCTACTGGTATGGGCCACTAGAGCAGTGGTCATCAACCCTTCTATTGGTATGGGCCACTAGAGCAGTGGTCATCAACCCTTCTATTGGTATGGGCCACTAGAGCAGTGGTCATCAACCCTTCTATTGGTATGGGCCACTAGAGCAGTGGTCATCAACCCTTCTATTGGTATGGGCCACTAGAGCAGTGGTCATCAACCCTTCTATTGGTATGGGCCCCTAGAGCAGTGGTCATCAACCCTTCTACTGGTATGGGCCCCTAGAGCAGTGGTCATCAACCCTTCTACTGGTATGGGCCCCTAGAGCAGTGGTCATCAACCCTTCTATTGGTATGGGCCCCTAGAGCAGTGGTCATCAACCCTTCTACTGGTATGAGCCCCTAGAGCAGTGGTCATCAACCCTTCTCAATGACTGTGTGGTACGGAAACACCACCGTCCATGATAGGGGACATCTAGAAAGAACTGTACGCACAGCGTCACAAATCATTGGCTGTGATCTCCCCTCTGTGGCCTCCATTTATGCCACACAAATCAGGCGGAAAGGGGAGAAGGTGATCGGGGACCCTTCTCACCCTGCTTACGACCTCTTTAACCCCCTTCCCTCGGGCAGAAGACTCCAAAGTCTCAGGTGCAGGACATCCCGTTTTAAAAACAGTACATATCCCGAGGCTGTCCGTCACCTGAACTCAAGTACAAATGTACAGGCACTTTGCACCACAAGGGCTAGCACCAGCCGACAGGCACTGACCTGTTCCACCCCACGGGGACGGTACCGACCCCTTTTGACATTATTATCATATATTAATATTTTTATGAGTGATGCAATAAATTAGCGTTTTTAAAATCAAACGTTTTCAAGTATTAATATCACTACTATGTTACAAATGCATGTAGAATGTAAAACGTTAGGTTGGCAATAGTTTAGCAATAGGTTAAAAGTGGACTTATATCGTTTTAAGTTTTCTATTTCCAATCGTTTTTTGACCCGGAACCGGAAATGGAAATGTTGAACCATGGGAATTGGAATCTTTTTGCGGCCATTTTGTAGAGGACATCGCTAGTTATCGTTCAGCGTTGGAATTTCTACGTTCTACACTTCCTGTGGTCCACTATGGTGGTTCAAAGTTCAGCGTTCTGAATGAATCTTATCAATAATTGTTATGATTCGCGATAATAAGCTACAAAAGGTAACGTTTTTGACAAATATTGAAACGCAGTCAGTTTCTCCACACTATTGTTATCATGTAGGAAGAATTAGATCTGAAATTAGTTACAAAATGGTTATACTGTGGGGGAAATAAAATAGTACAGTCGATTACAGTAAATATCAGTATCTGTTATTATGCAAGCCTGGTGATACTATATCCAAATTGAACTCGGCCATTTGAAAGATACTATATGTATATATATATAAATGTGCGAATTGGCTATAATAAGGTAATGTATAAGCATATATTCTATATTCTATAATAATATTTCAAATTGCATTGGTCCGGATGGGAGAATTCAGTACTGTATATACAGAACCTTCAGTTTGATCATCTTCCCTTTATTAATTTCCTTAGATCTTTTGTACACATGATCTCAAGAGGGTACTGAATGAGCTCAGTGGCAGTCTTTTAAGTTTGGTCATTATTATCATGGTTTTATTCACTGTCAAAGATGAAAAGAAAAATCATAATTCATATTTTCCTTTGTTTCATCACAATTTAAGCAAGCCTAGTAATAGACACAATATTTCTGACACTGAGAATACATTCATTGAGGTCCATAGATGTTCCTAGATACCAAGAATATGCAAATAGCCCTTGTAGAAGTAGAGCAATATTCCATTTACCTAGGTATACATTTTATGCAGATTTTCACCTGGGGTGGAACAGGGTAAGGCAATATGCACTTTAAACTTGAACACTGAGCAATTTATTTTAGGTACTGTAGCATTTTTTCTTTTTAATTGTTTGTGTAAAACTTTTATTGTGGGGATTGTATTGCATGTATTCTTGTGTTTTTATATTGTATGTTTTTATAATGTACATGTGCTGTATGTGGCACCAAGACAAATCCCAATCAACCATGTGTTGAAATGGCAATAAAGTTTTCTATTCTATATTCTGTTCTATTCTATTGGTATGGGCCCCTAAAGCAGTGGTCATTCATCAACCCTTCTACTGGTATGGGCCCCTAGAGCAGTGGTCATCAACCCTTCTACTGGTATGGGCCCCTAGTGCAGTGGTCATTCATCAACCCTTCTACTGGTATGAGCCCCTAGAGCAGTGGTCATCAACCCTTCTATTGGTATGAGCCCTAGAGTATCCTGACTAGACTTCTAAACTACCAGCTAAACTACGAGCCTACAGTGTTTTATGCTTATTTTTCAATGAACTTGAGAGAACTCTGGCTTCATGATATTTTGAGAGAATAATCTGAGGAGCCATTTTAATCTTCCCAACCCATACTTTGAAAAACTACTGCCTTAGAGGATGTTATAGTAAAGGGACTGCATTTCCAAATCAAAGCACTTTACAATTCATGCCACACAATTCACCCATTCACACGCCAACAAGGACACTTCGACACGCTGCCGGGAGGAGCCAGAATTGAGCTGGGAACCTTTCCAATGATCCATTGTCGCCGGTACAATGCTTGATTTGTTTGTAGGACAGGTCACTGCTGGGGTGGGGGGGGGGGGTAGAGTATGAACAGGAAGAGATGTGGATGGTAGGTAGATAGATGGTAAACCGTGCCCTATATGATATTGTGAGTAACTCTGCATCAGGGTTTTGATGTTACTCAGGAACACAGGCGTTAGAGTGAATAGGAAGCTTGTTGTATCTCTTCATATCTAGCTTTTTAAATGGAAAGATACAAAATCCCTTTACCCACCCCCTCCCACGCAGGGTCAGGCAGTTGGTTTTAGTAAAATATCACAGTTCATGGCTCCCTTTTGTATTTCTTTATCTTACTTTTTTTTGTATCTTCAGAGAGGAAGCAAAGTCCTGAAGGAAAACTCTAAGAACATGGAATAAATCCAATTATAGCCTCACAATATGTAAGGGATAATGTATAGCTACGAGGTCATTGTCGCAAAATAATTGACCGACACGTAGTTTAAAATACCGAGCCGCTTCGGCGAGGTGTTTTAAACGTCAGTGAAGGTCAATTATTTTGCGACAATGACCGAGTAAAGCTATACATTATCCCGCTTATTACATGGCTAACTTACTAACAATATACCTAATTCATTTGACAAATCGCAGTTGTTCTGTGGCTCTGTCAGCCCAAATAAAGTGATTATTATTATCGCGGGCAGCTGTTCTGGCTCCGCTGACACTCCGCTGTGCGCGGCAGGTGTGTCTGATTTGCTGCACTGATGTGGGCTTGATTGCCAACAGCTGCGCACTGCGGTCATTATTGAAAAAACAGCGGTCATTATTGAAAAATTATGACCGCTGTCGGGGGGCTATTGACCAATCACAAGCAAGCATTTTGGCGAATGTGAAAACGCCATGTAATAATGTACCTTATAGAAATTTAAGATGAACAGATGGAGTGTTTCATGTCTGAGTGGGTTTTCTCACAGGGTGCACTGCATGAAAAAAGGAAGGGCATGAATATCTAAGTGAAATGCTTTTTTAAATTTAATTAAATAAATAAAAAATTGTTGTTGTAAGGTACAGTAGGAAATGTGCCTGTGTAAAAAAAAGAAGAAAAAAATTTATATACATTAGGGGTGTAACGGTACACAAAAACCACGGTTCGGTACGTACCTCGGTTTTTAAGTCACGGTTCGGTACGGGTTTTCGGTACAGTCGGGGAAAGTTTGGCTTTCCATGGTCCACTCAGGGCTGATGTAGTGTGCAGTAACTGTTAAGTAGGGCTGTAAACAAATATTCTATATTCAAATAAAAAATCGACTTGTAAAAAAAATAAAAAATAAAATAATAATAAAGATTTATATTAGATTGTGAAAAAAACAGCCCCCGGTGGGCGTGGGCCTGCACGCGCTGCATGACGGATAGGAGACACGCAACGTAATTGAGCTGAGGAGCGTGCGTAGTAATGAACAACAACAACCGCGACCATTGGTTGCAAAGACAGTCATTTGCACTCTGAGCAATCTCAAGCCCTGGTTGAAAATACTTCGGATTTTGATTAACTTGTGGAACCTTGAGACAATTTTATGCAAGCTATGTAAACTACAGCTGGCCTACCTTATCTTTTATGCTAATGCTATTTTGGGAGTTCTAGCGTCAAGAATGTAAGTAGCCAAGGAAAATATATTGCTTCATGTTTATCGTGTGTGTGTGTGTGTGTGTGTGTGTGTGTGTGTGTGTGTGCGCCACACTATGAGGCTATGCTAAATTACAGGTAATCTCTCAGTGTTGTGCATGTGTAGACACGTGAATATGTCCAACCGTAATTCAATGTGTCTAACTCTAATTCCATGTACTCTACTACTTTGTTCATGATAACGTTGTGTAACTCGCTGACCCGTCTTGATTCTCCATATCCTAATATTGACATTTAGTAGTGGGACATAGCACTGGACTGTCGCCAGGGGGAGCTGGTGCGACATTGGGCTGGTCACGACAGGTGAAGAAGAGGTTGGTAGGAAGAAGGGGCTGGAGACACGGGACTTTCTCTTCGTCGTTTTCCATTGCGTGCCGACCAAGAGCTCCCGATACTAAAGACACGCGAAATACGACTCCTGCCACGGTGTGGGATAGTAACGTCGTATGCGACAGTTTAGCTTCCCAGTATAGTGCTTAGGGTACGTTTGAACCAAGAAGAAGACGTTCTACTGCCGGACTGTACTGTGGATATTCCACGCGCTGCGTTTAGGAATGTATAGGCGAGAGGCTAAGGGGTCGCACTGACCACAGCTTAGCTTCAAGTATAGGACTAGTAACCTGGTTAGCTCCAGGGCGTCGCCACGCCTATTCTAGCCCTCGAAGCAGACGCCGCCGCCCGACGGCACGGGGCTTTACTCGCCTGCAGCCTGCACCTGTTTACCACCAGCCCAGCCAGCTCTCCTGTGTATCACGCGGGGCCGTTTGACGGCCAACCCACGCCCCAAACATTCGTTGTGGGGACGGAACAGCACTCGGTTGGTACACTCACACCAGGTACTGTTAGCGCTCCCAGCGCTCTGGAACATTATCGGCGAACATTCTCCTTTTCGAGAGCATGCCCTCTAAGGGCGAAGAGAATAAATACTTTGAGCTGGCAGTGACTAGGGGCGCCACAACGTTTGTTGTTTTAGGTAATGCCGGCTTAGACAGGTATTTGGTTTCAGTGTGGGCCCACGCGAGTGTATTTGTTGTGTTGTGTTATTGTGTGGTGCATATGGCACAATTGGTATATTGATGTATTATCTACCATCACTGCCACCGGGTGTGAGGGGGTGTGAGACGTATTAAGGGAAGTGTGGGTGTTGGAGGAAATACTACAGTCGCCCTGGAGGGCAAGAAGGACCAGCGCAGAACCCCTAGGTTAGTAAACCCTAGGCCCCATCTGCCCCACTGCTAAATCCCAATTCTAATACTCTTACACTACAGTCAGGGGCTCAGCCGGACCCAGATCTGCTGTGTTCCCACTACCTGGTAACAGTTCATATCCACTCTCATAAAGTAGGGATAATCCACCCTTCTACACATGGGCTGAACGAACAACTTTGCGAGTTATATTTTGGGAAGGGGTGGACTTGAAACTTAAATTCTGCACGCAAAAAAAAGTTCTGCACATGCGTTCCGTTAGTGGTTAACGTACCATTGCATTCGTTTGGTACACATCGCGTACTGAACCGAAGGTCTAGTACTGAAACGGTTCAGTACAGATATGTGTACCGTTACACCCCTAATATACATAGATACATTTACATATTTATATACATAGATATATATATACACACATGTCAGTGGAGGCTGCTGACCAAATTTGTAGGTGAAGCACAAATTATTATATTATATATAAAATTATATTTTTAAAACATCCCCCACTGTGTGTCAGTGGTCAGTGGACACAGATGAAAACATATTAACATTAGGTGACAGCGGACCTGACCAGATGAAAACATATTAGGTGACAGTGCACCTGACCAGATGAAATCATATTAGGTGACAGCGCACCTGACCAGATGAAATCATATTAGGTGACAGCGCACCTGACCAGATCAAAACATATTAGGTGACAGCGCACCTGATCAGATCAAAACATATTAGGTGACAGCGCACCTGACCAGATCAAAACATATTAGGTGAAGGTGACAAGGAAGCCACAGACTCATACCCCCCCGACACTCAACTAACCGCCTCGGACAGTCCTTAATACCAGTGGCCATCAGGCTCAACAACAGTGGACAGGGACTGCTGCCAGACATCGACCTAGAACTAGGAACCCAAGTAGGACAATAACACTACCTTATGCATACTGCACCTTATGTGGATATTGTGATACTGTGAATAATGAATAATGTATATTTCAGTTAGTTAGATAGTAAATTATAACACTACCTTATGCATACTGCACCTTATGTGACACTGTGAAAATATATTTCAGTTAGTTAGATAGTAAATTATATTGACCTATTTGTTTACACTGCTTGTGTTGTTTTCACTACCTGTACCCCTCCCCCTTCCCCCATGCTGCTATGATGCCTGACTTTCCCCAAGGGGATCAATAAAGGAATATCTTATCTTATCTTATCTTAAAAGGAAAGATGAAATTACCTACCTGGGTTCCATCCTATAGAGGCAAATCTTTCCTGTGACAAGATAGGCTCTTAGGTAAGTTGCTGTCTAGGGGGCGGAGCCAGGCGTTCATGGAGTGAGACGTGTTTCACGAGAGCTCCCTTCTATCGTGCAAAATACACTTTTCCCCCCATTAGTATTTATTTTATTTTTATTTGTTATTGGTCTTCTTGTTGAGTCGTCGAGTTTCAACTACTTTCGTGGACTTTCTTCAACTTTCTGCGATGTCGATGGAGACCAGAGCCATGAGCACTCCAGCCGGCAAACTGCCACCGGGTCTACCCTCGCCTTCGCCCGGAATCAGTGAGATAAGTGAAGCTGTTCTCTCGGTCATGACCAAACTCCATGCAGACTTTGAGGTACGCTTCGCTGAAACACAAAGAAAAGCACAGGCGGAATTTTTTGATACCCTTCATCGGGCATTGTCGGAGGAAATTAGATTGGCGATCGACCCTTTGAGGGAGAAGATGGAGTCGCTACACGCTGCCTCCACGACTAATGCTAACAAACTAGCCTCGCTAACGACAGAGGCCTCACAACAGGGCGAGAGGATGGCGTGTCTGGAGAGCTCCCTGCTGGCTAGGCAGGCTGACGTTGCCAAACTACAGTCGGTAATTGTGGAAATGCAGTCCCGGGAGAGACGATACAACATCAGGATTGTTGGTGTGAATGAATGAATGAATGAATGAATGAATGAATGAATGAATGAATGAAAACTTTATTTAACAGATTGCAGAATGGGTACAATACAGTACGGCTCAATACATACAATTGTTAAGGGGATGCAGACCTGAGAAAGACGTTTGTCTTGTTTCCATCAGGGTCCCCCATTTTCAATTCATATAGACATTTATGACATACACAACATACATGACATTTATGGCATAGGGACATATAGGTATTTAGTACTGATACATTTGTGACATAAGCGGTATTCAAATATACAGTACTGTTACCCCTAGATCCTGACAGAGTATATACATATGATGGGGAGGGGACTGTACATTAGGAGGGGGTGGGTGGGTGGGAGGGAAATATACATACGGCGGGGAGGGAATATATACATGCGGTGGGGAGGAGACTGTCTATTAGGAGGTGGTGGGGGTTTTGGGCATTTACGGTGGCCAGTTTCGAATTGCAGCCTCCCGTAGGTGCTCTTTAAGAGCGGTTTTGAATGTGGGCAGGGATTCACATTCCTTTACAGCTTTGGGTAGGGCGTTCCACATTGTTGTGGCATAATTGCGAAACGTGTTTAGTCCCTTGTTTGAGCCGAATCTGGGTTTAACATGATTTGTTGAGCTTCCTATGGTGTAGTGGTTGTGGTATTCACTAACCTTTGGGAAGTATTTTGACATGTACATGGGCACCCCGGTCGTATAGTGTATCTTGTAGACCAGGCCCATTGCAAGTTGCTGTACTCTGTCGTCTACTCTAAGCCATCCTAGGTTGTCAAAGTGGGCAGGGGTGAGGTGGGTTCTGGGGTTCAGGTCAAGTAGTAGTCTGACCAGTTTGTTTTGTGATGTTTGTAATTTTGTTTTAAGCGCCTTTGAGGTGCTTTGGTACCATGAGGTGCACGCATAGTCATAGTACCCTTGAATGAGCGCTCCTGCCAGAGTCTTCAGGGTATTCTTGTTTACCAGAGAGGAGATCCGGTACAAGAATCTAGTTCGTTGGTTGACTTTTTTTATTACATTGGATGCCATTTTGTCACAGGAAAGATTTGCCTCTAGGATGGAACCCAGGTAGGTAATTTCGTCTTTCCTTGTGACAATATTGTCACCCACTGTAACTGAGAAGCCGTCGGTCTTGCTGAGTTTGTTATTTGAACCGAAGAGAATGGACTCTGTTTTGCCCATGTGTAATGATAGTTTGTTATCAGCGAGCCATATGCAGATTTTGCCTAGTTCCGTGCTGAGGGTTTTTTCAACCTGCAACTTGTTCTTGTCAGAGACCAGCAGGGCTGAGTCGTCCGCAAACAGGAACAAGTTGCAGTCACAGGCTGACGACATGTCATTTGCATAAATTAGGAAGAGTAGCGGTCCTAGTATGCTTCCTTGTGGAACACCACAGCTCACTGTGAGGGGGGGGGGGGTAGAGTACCGTTTACCTCTACCATCTGTTCTCTCCCCTCCAGGTAGGATTGCATCCAGCTCACTGATAAGCTATCAAAACCAATTGCTTTTAGCTTGTCCATTAGAATGGAGTGATTGACAGTGTCGAAGGCCTTTTGTAGGTCCAGCATGACCATGCCGCAGTATTTGCCCGCGTCTACCTCTTGTTTGATGTGGTCGTTCAAATAGAGGAGGCATGTGTCCGTGGAGTGGGACGTTCTGAAGCCAGATTGAAATTCGTAGATTAGATTTTTTTCCGCCAGGTACTTTTCGACCTGTTCGTAGACTATTTTCTCCATGACTTTCGAGGTGGAGGTAAGAATAGAAACAGGGCGGTAGTTGCCTGGGTCTAATTTGCTGCCCTTTTTGTGCAGAGGGGTCACTCTCGCAATTTTGAAGTCCTTGGGGACGTGCCCCTGTTTTATAGAGAGGTTTATTATGTGTGTGATGACTGGGGTGATGGCGGCTGCTGCGTCTCTGAGGAATTTGGAGGGGATGTTGTCATGGCCAGTGGCCTTGTTAGGTTGGAGGGCACTACATTTTTTGAGTACCTCATCGGTTGTTACCATTTCAAGTTTGAAGTCGTCTTTGTGGACCCCTAGGTTTTTGTAGTATGCTACTATGTGTTCTACCCCATAATGCCCTGAGTGGGAGGGTAGTTTGTTTACCAGTGTTGTGGCTATGTTTGTGAAAAAGATGTTTAAGTAATTGGCTACATCCAGCTTGTCTGTGATGAGCGTGTTGTCCGTCTTTATGTTTATGTTTGAGAATCTGGTTTTAAGTTTTTTACTGCAGCCTAGTTGATTATTGAGTAATTTCCAAAGTTCGCGGGGTTTGTTTTTGTTTTCCTCAGTTTTGTCGTTGATGAAATTTCTTTTTGCGGTTCTGATCATGGTGTTTACGTCATTTCTTAGTCTGTTTCTTTGAATTTTTAGTTCAACCACGTGGGCTTGGAGTTCACTGTTTGAGCTTTTGGAAAGCTTTGTCTGACTTTTATGAAGTTCAGAGCATTTTTTGTCTCTGGTTTTCATAGCGGCCAGTATTTCAGTGTGCATCCATGCCTCAGCGCGATTTTTAACCCTGGTGGTTCTTATGGGTGCCATGTTGTTGAGTATTTCTGTGAATTTGGTTTTGAATCCAAGCCATGTTTCTTCAACCTGTGTACCACTGAGTTCATCTGACCAGTCCAAGCTCCCCAGTTCTAGGTTAAAGGCCTCTCTAGAGTAAGTTTTGAGGTCTCTAGATGTGACTGTTTTGTGACAGCCGGCCTTCTGTTTTAGCTTTTTGCGGGTACAGAAAATCATATAATGATCACTTAACCCGCATGCTATCACCCCTTTATTGGAGATCATTGACTTGTCAGAGGTCAAAATGAGGTCAATGGTGGTTTGTGTCGAATCGCATACCCTTGTGGGTTGGGTGATTAGCTGGCTGAAACCGTGCAGATCAGAAAATCTACTGAAGGCCTTGAAGACGGGTGCTGCTTTACGCAGCATATCCGTGTTCCAGTCCCCAATAAGAATTTTTTCTACCCCCTCCACCCCAGCTAAACACCCATCAAGTGTGTCATAAAAGCCACTCTGTTCTGGTGGTCTATAGATTGTGCCTACTAGTACTGGTTTCGCCCTGTCTAATAAGATTTCAATCCAAACAGTTTCAATTTCATCATGGTTAAGGTCAGTACGGTTGATGTATTTGGTATCCTTGTGTATATACACACAGACACCACCTCCATACTGGTTCCTATCCCTCCTGACTATTGAGTAGTTTTCAATTTCAATCTCTGGATCCTGTACAGATGAGTCTAATTTATTTTTCTGTGAAACACAATATGTTAGCCTTACCGTTTAAAAACAACTGTTTGATTTCAGCCAGTTTAGGTCTCAGGCTATTTGTATTAAGATGAAATATGTGTAGTCCATTTTTGCTGGTAATCAGATTGATGTCGTCACATTTGAGGTAACTCTGTTCGTTTGTGTCCTGTCCTGTGGTGGGGGGAGGGGGGGCGTTGTTGCTGTTTGTGCCGTGAGTGGGGAGGGGGAGGGGGGGAGGGGGTGATTCTTTGTCCTTTGCTGGAGTCTGTATTCCTCTGTGTGAAAGCCCGCGATGTGGGGGGGGGGCTGGTTGTTTACAGATGTGTCTGTTCGTACTCCATTGTGGGGGAGGGGGGGTGCCTTTTGTCCTGGCCCTGGCCCGGGTAGACTAGCTGGCATGGCGGGGCCAGCCAAGCTAACCGTCAGGTCCTTGGTGGTCTCGATGTCCCGCGCCGCTCTCCCTCTAGCCTCTCGCCAAGTCTGCTGGGGCTTCGGTGAGGGTGTGTCGCCGCTTGCTGGTCGGCTGGTGCAGCTGCTGGCTGAAGCGTCAGTTGCGGCCGGTGTCGGTGTGAGGAGCGATGCCTCGCTGTTTTGTCCCCGCGACGTGCTGGGCGCCTCGGTTGTGAACCCCGGTTCCTTCCCTCTCGCTGTGGCCTCTCGTGGGTTCTTTTGCAGAGGTGGTAGATGAGGAATGTTGCCGTTGATCATGTCGTTAGCCGCCGTCTGTGTGGGTAGCAGTTGATCTGTTGTGCTGGCGAAGCTGGCTGCTGCTTCTTGGGTCAGCAGATCTAACTGTAGTCTCTGGTTCCGTGTCATTACGGGACCAGGGTTCTGATGTATGTCACCCGACATGAGCAGATATAATAAAAACATTGATCTCTTATTACACTTGCCTGTCGGGGGTAATTTCTTTCGTTCCGGATTTGCAGTAAGTACTGTGTGGATGGTCGTGGCTCCGAAGGCTGGATGTTTCCTCTCCATGCCCGTTAATAAGTAGAAGTCGCAATGGGACTGCTGATTTGCGTTTTCGCTACCCTCCCCTTCTGTCTGGATTTGCTGCTTGAGTTGTGAATTCAGGTTAAAATCCATAATCCACAGGAGGGAAAGTATAAAATGCGCAAAATACTTTTTTGTTGTTGATCTGTTGCGTTGGTTACGGGAGCTGCGTAAAATGCGACCGTCCATGTTGAAGCCGATGGGGATGGAAACATGTACCGGAGGGCAGTGAGGGAGGTCGTCTCTCGGAGACCATGCCGGAGCTGTTGCAGAAAATACTGGGGGCGGATGTCCTCCCCAGCCCACCCGTATGCGAGTCGGCCTACAGAGCGGGCAAGACCAGTCCTGGAGTGAACAAGGAGCCGAGGCCCATCATTGTCAAGCTAAACAGGCTACAACAGAGGGAGCTCATCATGCGGTCGGCCCGTGCCAGAAGGGGTGGCGTGAATATTTTAGGCAACCAACTTGTGTTTAGCGTTTCTCTGATTGGCCACTACGCCCATGTGACCGCGGCAGCACGAGAGAGCTGCAGTGCGGAAATAGGCTGTCTATTGCCATTCTCTAAGACAAACTCTAACCTTAACCAGCTCCTTAACAGCGCCTAAACTTAACCCTTCTAACCTTAACCAACTCCGAAACAATGCCTAACCTTAACCTTAACCAACTCCGAAACAATGCTTAAAGTTAACATGCCTAAACTTAACCGGCGAAAGAATGCACGTAAAAAAATAAAAAATAAAAAAATTGAAGGGAATCGAACTTGTCCACAGCAAGGCGGCTACCAGTTGAGCTAGTTGTCGATGTTAAAAGAGTGGGGATTACTGCTACATAATGCTGCCGCGTCGCCGCTGGGGCGTGGCTAGACGCTAGTTGGGCGTGGCTAGAAACAAGTTGGTTGCCTTTAATATTTAGGCGAAGGGTTGATCTAGGGCTCGGCAATCACAAAGTGGCCATTTTCGAAGACTTTACGCCGGAGGTTCAAGCACAGAGAGGCGAATACAAAGTGGTCATGGCCAGGCTATGGAAACTGGGCCTGAGGCCTACGCTATTCGCCCCTGCGAGATTATCTGTGCTGTGTAAGGGCGATGATCGTCGTTAATTTTGGTCGTTGGCTAAATCGAAGGAATATCGCGGTGGGATAGCAGAGACTGTAGCTTGATAACTATGTCGGGTGAGTGACTTGGCGATGTGGGCCTAAATACATTGATAGGGCGGACTACTCACAAATGCTTATTGTCATGCCCAAACAGGCTAACTGGCCACTGCCCATCCAAGCTAGCGGGGCATCCCAATGACTTCTGTTACTTGCTAATGCTGACCTCATGGTCGTACGTGTGTGTCGCCTCTATGAAAGCTAGCGAGCTAGCTGGACAATGTTCATTTCAGATACGAGCGTGCTGGCTGGTTTAATCACTAGTGTTATAAGATTATGGTCTGTTCCTTTAAGAGGGAGGCACCCACGCATACAGGTCAGCTATGCAAGGAGCGAATATGTGATGAGACAGTGTGTACACAGGAAGAACAACAGAAGCAGGTAGCTTGTTGTGAGATATGTAACGTTAGTCAACAGCATGATATGAAGAATATAATGGAAATAAATGCACAGTCCTGAAGATAACGGTTTCCAGTGGTTTATTGTCACCACCACACATCAAGAGGGAATTACCCCGGAGTCCGGACAGTACGTTAATAATTACGTGACTGTACATGACCACTTCGGCCCTAGAGTGAAGATAACACTCTCCTGTACTCTTACTAAGGTTCGAGTTAACACAGAAAAAGGTAACATTGGGGGCTCAAGTCCGGGATATGAAAAATCCTGATTTCATCAATGAGTTGTAAACTATGGACACGTATAGTTAGCTCATGCTAATAGACGCACGAGGCAATTTCGTCAGTCAATGAACTGAGTTGAGAAGATGACGGCCCATGGAAGTAACGTTGACGGGGAAATGACCAACTATGAAGAGCAAGTGATCAACTACTCTAACCCATTCATGTTAACCCCCACAACTACAACCATGTACTCTCAGTCTGATGTCGCTAACCTGAGACGTGAAATGAAGTACCAACATGGACAAAGCCTCAACCCGTTCATAACAGAGGATCAGCTGCCCCCTACTGGTGCAATGTCAAACCCATTTACTGCACGTAATAAGCCATTGATAATGGCCAGTGACAATTACCCACATGCTCATCTGTCGTTGTCAAGCACAAACCCCTTTGCTCATATGAATGATCAAAGTATGAGAGACAGTGGCATTGAAATGCAGCAAAGTCATTATGGAACTGAGCCTCCCCATATGAATATGTTGTATGGACAAATGCATTCAATGACCATAGGAGATGCAGCTACCCATAACATTAACCCCTGCATTGCTGCTAAACCAGCAGCCTTTATGGAGAGCACACCTATGAACAATGTGACAGTCTATTCCCCACATATTGAACCTGCAACCCTGCTTTCCACCCCTGTGACACCGGGTGTGTGTTCCCGTCAGGTGCAGCCAGAGGGCGCTGTACACCACAGGCAGAGTACACCGGTCCATGGAGGTAATGAAGCTGTGACTTATGGCTATGATCAGTCCCATCGCAGGCGAGCAGGCTTCCATCCAAGTGGCCGGCTGCCCCGGCGTGTGCAGTACAACCTGTCTTCAGACAGCGAGGACGACAGTGTTCAGCGAGAGAGGATTCCTACACTACAACCGGGTCAGTATGATGGCACCACACCATGGAAGGACTTCTTGCAGCGCTTTGAGAGCTGTGCTGAGGCTAATCGCTGGTCAGAGAACACTATGGCTGTCCAGTTGAGGTTCTGTCTCATAGGTGCAGCAGGAGCAGTGGTCCACCGCAACCCAAGGTCAGCACGCTGGGACTACAGAGACATTGTTGAGGAGGTGGAGGTTGCTTATGGCCCATCATCAGAGTATGCAGTGGCTGTTGCCATCGAGTTAAGGCAACGAATCCGCCTGCCAGGTGAGGCACTACACATCTTGAGGGACGACATATATGAGAAAGTGTCTATTGCATACGCTGACCGTTCTGAAAAGGAGCAGGATGCAATCAGTGTTGAGGTGTTCACTAATGCTATGGGGGACGCCAACATTATTCAGAAGCTCCTAGAAGACCGACCTCGCACATTAGCCCAAGCTTACGACATTGCTCGTCGTTATGAAACTACCAGGAGAGCAGCTACCAGCGTTGCACAGCTCATGCAGACTGGAGCACGGAATGTAGCTGAGCGGAGAACCAGAATGGCTATGGTGCGCGATTATGCCCACTCTGATGAAGCTGAGGGAAATAATGGTGCAGCACCAGCACCCACAAAGCAGAACCAGAACCACCCCGCGCAATACAAACAAAGGAGACAAAAAGATACAAATTGGGATAGCATCCGCTGTCACAACTGCTCGGGTATTGGACACATGTGGCGTAATTGCCACTCTCTAACAAACCCAACTAAGCTGCAGGCGGACACAGTTTTGAATGTCTCCAAAAACCAAAATGCACGCAGAGGGTCCAGTGGTAAAGGTGAGAGCCCAGAAATGTGTATCCACCTGCTGATGTATGACATGGAGATTTGTGCCATCTTAGACTCTGGGGCAGGGAGAAATGTGCTGCCTTTGCGATACTATAATTCTATCCACCCGGAGGTCAGACCACCTATCCAGCCATCAACTGTACAGTCCCTGCATGGCATTGGTCCTGGGAATGTCCCTGCTTTGGGTGAAGTTCACTTACCTGTTCAGATTGGCAGCCAGACTGTGGGTGTAGATTTCATACTTGCCGACCTGCCAGGCAGTGCTGAGGCCATCCTGGGCCATCCATTCTTAGAGCAGTCAAGAGCACATCTGGACTTTGGCAACCGAAAGATTGTGTTGTTCGGTGAACAAATACAATACTTCCATCCGGACAACAGGCCGAGAGCACATGCAGTAAGAGTAGCTCGCACCACAGTTCTAGCACCAGGACGTGAGTACATTATACCGGGAAATGCTCATTTCCGGACCCCTGTGAAAGGAGAGGTGATGCTATGCCCTACAAAAGGCTTTGTTGAGAAGCACCGATTGCTGGTGGCCCGGGTCTTAGTAGGAGCCCAGCCCAGTAAGAGTATACCAATCAGAGTATTTAACCCAGGAACCACTGATGTTACCATCAAGAAAGGAGCTGTAGCAGGGTTTCTCCAGTCTGTTGAGATAATGGAGCCCCCTACCATCATCACTGAATCCCAACAGTCCGACCGTGCCTTCCCCACCGTGCCAGAACATCTCACCACTCTGTACGCCCAGAGTTCCATTGAGCTAACTACCGGGGAAAAGTGCAGTCTAGCGAAGCTCCTGCAAGACTACGGCGACATCTTCTCTACAGGACCCACTGACCTAGGCCGTACTAACCTAGTGCAACATGACATTCAAACCCTGCCAGGTGTCCCAGTGAAACAACACCCCCGCTGCATGGCCCAGGAAAAACAACTGAATGCTGACCAGCAGATACAGCAGAGCCTCGAGACTGGACTCGCCCGTAACAGCCACAGCAGTTGGGCCGCGCCCATTGTCATGGTACGCAAAAAGGACGATACTTATCGTCTCTGTGTGGACTACAGGGCTTTGAATGACTGTACCATTAAAGATGCGTACCCATTACCTCGTATTCAAGATACTCTGGACACCTTATCCAGCGCCAAATGGTTCAGCACTCTGGACCTTGCATCTGGCTATTGGCAGGTGGAACTAACCCCCAGAGCACGCAAGGCCTCAGCATTCTGCAGCAGGAAGGGGCTCTTTGAGTGGAATGTCATGCCGTTTGGGCTATGTAACGCCCCAGCAACGTTTCAACGTCTAATGGACCGCGTCCTTGCTGGCATGCAATGGGAGACCTGCTTAGTATACTTAGATGACATCATTACACTGGGAAAAGATGTACCAGAAATGCTGCAGCGGCTATCCCAGGTGTTTGACCGACTGCGCCAAGCCAAGTTGAAATTGAAACCAGCAAAGTGTTGCCTGTTCCAACGGCAAGTAGCCTACCTCGGGCACATCGTCTCCGAGCAGGGGGTCGCTACCGACTCACAGAAAGTCCAGAAAGTCAGAGAGTGGCCTACACCATCCGACGTCAGTGAGGTCCGCCAGTTTGTAGGCCTCGCGTCATACTACAGACGTTTTGTAAAAGACTTTGCTGCTGTCGCTCAACCTCTACATGCCCTGACCAAAAAGTATGCCCGTTTCCACTGGACACAGGAATGCCAGGAGGCATTTGATAAACTAAAGCAACTACTTACCACTGCACCTGTCCTTGGCTACCCCCTTGATACCGGGGACCTCATTCTAGACACAGATGCTTGTGACACTGGAATCGGAGCTGTCCTTTCTCAGATGCAGGACGGTGAGGAGCGTGTGCTGGCATATGGCAGTAGAAGACTCTCCCAGACTGAACAAAACTACTGTACCACACGGAGGGAGTTGCTAGCCGTGGTGGAATTCACATCACACTTCCGCCAGTACCTGCTGGGAAGATCTTTCACCGTCCGCACGGATCATAGTAGCCTCCGCTGGCTAATACGGATGAAGGAGCCTGAGGGACAGTTAGCCAGATGGCTTGAGAAGCTTGGTGAATACAACTTCAAGGTGATCCATCGCCCAGGACGGCAGCACTGCAATGCCGATGTTCTGTCTAGAAGGCCTTGTCGTCAGTTCTGCCCTTGCAAAGTGCCAGACCCGTTGTTGAACATGGAAAAGTCAAGACATCAGGCTGTGCAGTGTGACCTGGGCGGTAGTGTGACAGCAGGAACTACTGAAGCTCATCCCATAGAGTTGAGCTTAGTGGGGGTAGTGGACTCCCCATCCCCTGGAATGGGAAGCACAGGTGTGGAGGACTTAAGGTCTGATGGAAATTCACAAACTGAAGAAAGGATTCTTCTCACAGAGACTACAGAGGCGCAATTATTCCACGGTTGGACCGTTGAGCAGCTGAGGGAGGCTCAGATAGCTGACCCTGATATCACTCCCATCAGGAAAGCGCTGGAACAGGGAACAGAACGTCCCTCATGGGCGGAGATCTCACCTCATAGCCCGGCCACCAAAACATATTGGAGTCAGTGGAAAAGACTGTATTTCAAAGAAGGTATTCTGGTGCGACGCTTCTATTGTGCAGAGGAAACCATATTCTACCCTCAGATAATACTACCTCGTATGTACCAGTCAGATGTCCTGAGACAAATGCATGATGGTCCTGTGGGGGGTCATTTTGGAGTGGATCGGACTCTCACCCGTCTGCAGACAAGATACTACTGGTATCGTATGAGAGAAGATGTCACGCTGTGGTGCCGCACATGCGCTAGCTGTGCTGCCAGAGCCAGGCCCTCTAAGACACCCCAGGCCCCCATGGGCACTGTCCGCGTTGGAGCACCTATGGAGCGAGTGGCTCTGGATATAATGGGCCCCCTCAACGAGACTGATCGTCATAGTCGCTATGTGTTAGTAGTTCAAGACTACTTCAGCAAATGGGTGGAAGCCTATCCCCTACCAGATGAGCAGGCTGTAACTGTCGCTGAAGTATTCACCTCTGAATGGGTATGTCGTTTTGGAGCACCTCAGACTTTGCACAGTGACAAGGGCACCAATTTTGAATCACAAGTGTTTCAGAAAATGTGTGAACTACTTGGAATAGAGAAGACGCGCACCACTTCTTTCAGGCCACAGTCTGATGGGCAGGTTGAACGTTTCAATGCCACTCTGCAAAATATCTTAGCCACAACAGCTGAACGCTGCCACTGGGATTGGGATATCATGATTCCCTATGCTGTAATGGCCTATAGGGCAACAAAGCACAGCTCCACTGGGTTTACCCCCAACATGATGTTGTTTGGGCGGGAAGTGACTGAGCCAATTGACCTGGTGGCTGGTCTGCCACCCGGCCATGAAAGTGCCCAGACTCCTCCACAGTATGTCACTCAGCTCCGTGAAAGGCTGGAGCTTGCTCACCAGATCGCCAGAGATGCCCTAGGTCAGTCTGTGGAACGGGCCAAAAAGCAATATGACAAGAACGTTTGCCGCACTCTGTACCACACAGGTGATGCTGTCTGGCACCTAGTAACAGGCACCAAGAGAGTAAGAGATAAGGTGAGGAAATTCTTGCCATCATACGAGGGGCCATACTTTGTCCTAGGCCAACTGGACGACTTGGTGTACCGCATCAAAAAGGGGCCTAAGGCAAAAGTCAAAGTAGTGCACCATGACAAACTCAAACCATACCACTCCCGTACCCTGTTGGATAATGTCTGGGTCATCGAACAAGCACAAGTCTGGAACCCTGCTGAGGTTCTACCACCCATTCCAGATACCAGCCTCATCGACTCTGATCTGTTCCTGGCTAATCTGTTTCCGGATACGGCGGCGGGGAGTGATAGTGGACAGGAAGCAGAGTCATCTACAGACATTCCCTTGAGCCCTGTTGCTTTCCCCTCTTCGCCACACACAGCCCAAGTCTCCTCGAGTACAGAGGAGGTTCATGCTAGTGGGGGTAGTGCAGTGCAACGTACTCAAAAAGCAACGGTTATGGACTCCACTCAGTGCCAAACATCCAGGGGCAGGTCTAGCAGGACCAGGAGACCTCCAGATAAATATGGAGAGTGGGTGACTTACTAAAAAAAAAAGGGTTATATTACTCCTGTTTAAAGAAAAAATAGTTGAAAGGAGTTTGTTGTTTGAAAGACTTTGTATTGTTTTGGTTAAAGAAAAACACTTGAGGCACTGTGGCATCATGAGTAAGTTTACTTTGGTGGTGATCTTGTTTACGGTGAGAAAAGTGAGACCATACAATTATTTTGGGGTGAACAGGTGAAGCAGGTGTTTTACTCAGTTAGAAGCTAGAGAGGATACTGGGAGGTTGCCTTTAATATTGAGTTAGAGCTGTGGTTATATTGGGGCTGTATTCGTTGCGTTGTAGGTGTGTTTCATGCTTCTTTTTCAGAGTGTGTTGGAACCTCAGAAGCACTGAAAGGAGGTGGACTGTTTAAATTCCTAACACTGCACTACCTTCCACAATTTCACCCTGTTCTCAAGGGAAACAACTATCTTAAGGATTATAATGGACTGTTTCCTATGGACTGTTTCTTATGGACTGTTACTCCGTCAAGGGGAGATGTTCTTGGGCATTGTGACCCTAAAGGACTCCAGAGACTCAAGGGGTGTTCAAAAAGAAAAAAAGTCTATGTAATCTGTTTAGGATATTTTGTGTGTAGTCATAGGGGTGCTGGAATGTTATTATATTTAATTGTTAATTGCCATCCAGAGTGGGGGTAGTGTTATAAGATTATGGTCTGTTCCTTTAAGAGGGAGGCACCCACGCATACAGGTCAGCTACGCAAGGAGCGAATATGTGATGAGACAGTGTGTACACAGGAAGAACAACAGAAGCAGGTAGCTTGTTGTGAGATATGTAACGTTAGTCAACAGCATGATATGAAGAATATAATGGAAATAAATGCACAGTCCTGAAGATAACGGTTTCCAGTGGTTTATTGTCACCACCACACATCAAGAGGGAATTACCCCGGAGTCCGGACAGTACGTTAATAATTACGTGACTGTACATGACCACTTCGGCCCTAGAGTGAAGATAACACTCTCCTGTACTCTTACTAAGGTTCGAGTTAACACAGAAAAAGGTAACACTAGCTTGCGCGCTAGCCTCGGGCTAACTAGCATGCTATGGCTATCGACTGCACCGAGTCATTCGGGACCCGTTAATGTTTACGTATTTTGGCTGTTGTTGCTGTTTAAGTGGCATCTGTTTGCACAATTTAACTGTGATTGGGTCCTGCCCTACCTATCTTCTGATATGCTTTTTTTATTTATTTTTTTATCCAGTTGTGCTGTAGCATTTCGACGTTGAGACGCAGATTCAGAAGTAGTTGGTTACAGGGATGGCGTTGAGTTATAATAATGGCTAATTTTTTCCCTTATAGTTGGCTCATGTTAGGGCCAAGGCTCACGGTGGTTTTCGACCGATAACTTTATTGAATTTAAATTTTTTTTTTTTATTTGTGTTTATTGGACTAGTGGGGGTTTAATCAGGGGTTTATCTAGAGAGGGGGTCGGAGTGGAGAGCGTCTTATTGGATCCATGATTCCAGTGGGAAACGATAGGAAGATGACCATCCTTAGTGGATGGAGCATAGGGAGGGGATTGGAGAATGGGTATAGGAGGGTTAATATTAGGACGGGTGGGTTAGGGTATAGAGTAGAAGTAGGGGGGGTTGTAACTGGGGTGGTATTGTTCTGTGTTTTCTGTACTGTTGTCCTATATGTGTGTAATTGTTCCTCCTCTGAACTCTTGGGATTGACCGTCTGGGCCCGCCTGGATCAGCGCCTCTGTCCTCAGCCTGGCTGCACTGGTATGTTCTCCACGCATTTAGACAAATTCGACCATGGCTAAATTGAATATTTTAATTTTGAACGCAGGGGGTCTTAACGCCCCACACAAGCGTGCCAGTGTCCTTTGGTTATTGAAGAGAAGAAATATTGACATTGCTCTCCTTAGTGAGACGCATTTATTGGTGGGTGATGTGTCAAGGCTAGCAAATCGACAATATCACGTTATCTCCTCATCCTCAGCCGATGATAAGACAAAAGGAGTCGTCATAGTTACAAGACGTAACCTTGATATCAAAGTCCTGGATGTGTGGTCGGAAACGGAGGGAAGGATTACTATAGCAAAAGTTGAGTTCTCTCATAGGAAGATGGCAACCTTTGGCAGGCTCTCCGCGAGAGCTCCCAGGTTGCGTTTTAACTCAACCTTATTAAAGAACGATGATTTCTGTACTGAGTTCAGGAGTAAACTAGCTGAATTCTTGCAGATCAATGTCGGCATGGTCGAAGACCCTAGGGTCCTGTGCAGGGGCAGATTTAGGATTGTAGGAGATCCGGGGCTTAGCCAAGATAGGTGCCCGCGTCAGCGGGCACGGATTTTTTTTACTTCGACACCACAACCTTTAACTTATACCACCACCTTAAAGCAGACAAAAGGCACTAGAGAACACTTAAATTCACACCCTTTAATTAATGAAGCAAACTATAATAATTTATAATAATAATAATAATAATAATAATACACTGTGTTTGTATAGCACCTTTCATACAAGAATTGAAGCTCAAAGTGCTTCACAGCAGTACAAAAAGATGAGCACAACATTGGCAGATCAAGAGCAATGCATAAAGTGTAGACATAAAGTATAAAATAGATAGCAGTAAAATAGACAAAGTCAAGGTAAGACATAGAACATTAAATCACATCGTTTTTCATATTAGGATCTAAGATCTAGGGTTAACTCGCCGAACGTTGAGCGCCAGGACCCCCGAAAACCAGAGTATAGTCGGGTTTTCATCGTTGTTTCTTTTATTCGATATTTCCATTCATAAAGACATGCCGGCAGCCTGTGTTATCACTGGGGATGGGTCTGAGATCTCAAAAGCTATGTTTCTAAGGTGGAGGAATTATGTTTTTGTCAATTTGTTGATTGTGATTTAAAGCTTAGGTCTGAGTCTACCATAACACCAAGACTTAACTCACTCAAATACAGTTAGCAGCTGGATAGACTACAGATGGAAATTAGCTTCTGCTAAATCTGGTGCAAACATATTTTCATGTAACAATGATTAATTGTCAAAAGAAAAAAGAAAAAAATTATAATATTTTTCTTTTTTCTTTTTTTTAAATAGATTCGGGGCTTTTCAGAAAATATTCTGGGCTTGAGCCCAAGTAGCCACCCCTAGCCCTGCCCTTGGTCCTGTGGAATGCATTGAAAGGATTTATCAGGGGTCATGTCACACTTTTCGCCTCCAATTTGCGTAAATCCCGGTAAAAAAAACTAGAAGGACTGGAAACATTATACGCAGACCTATACGCATCTTTGCAAACTGACTATAGTGAACGACTAAACACACAACGTAAGATAGTCAAGAAAGAAATAAACTCCATACTTAAACAACAGTCTGAGTTCTTGATACATAGGACAAGGCAAAATTACTACTTTCACGGTTCCAGGCCTAGCCATCTGTTGGCAATGAAGATACGCTCGAATGATCATTTCTCGGATATCCGTTCGATCAAAACGTGACAGGTCCCCATAATGGTCAATAATACACCACACAAAATTGCTCTCTATGCGGATGACCTACTGATTTTTATGGACGACCCCTCCCGGTCGGTCACAAAATTACTGGGAATAATCGACGACTTTGGTAAATTGTCAGGCTTTAAGATTAACTGGAACAAATCAGCCTGCCTACCTCTTAATGAGCTGGCCAAGGCGGTGCGACTACCAGCTGATATCCCCATAGTGGAACATTTTAAATACTTAGGCATAGAGATATTCCCCACGCTGAGTCAAACTACTAAGTACAAAAATCCCCCCCCCTGTACTCTACCACACTTGGTTCCTTCCAAATCTCCCCTCCAGAAAAGGCCCTGGCCTCTCCCAGTTCTGGTTGGTCAGCCAGAGATCCTACAAGGAACCAAGTGGGAGCACAGACAAATGGTATTTATCAACAAATGCATGTACTTTAATTCTACATAACCTGTTATGCTTTAAACCAATGTGTCTGTATTACAAAACAACATAACAAAACAAACTAGTCTGAAGGCCTAAACTAAATGTTTGGCCGCATGACCACATGTGGGGACCAGGGCTAAACTGTGAGGCAACCAGCATAGGGCATGGGGTAGCCCCATGACATTTCCCCCCCCTTCTGGAGTCGACACATGTGGCATCCTATGTCCAACCATGAGCTAAAAATGCATAATCCTATACCATGAAATAGCCCATCAACCATTCTATCACCATACACCCCCACCCTGAAATGACCAACCTACCGTTACCCAGAGTGGAAACCAAGCAACAAAACAGCATTCCCCAGCAATATAATTAACTAATTGATACACCTGAGGAATTAACAAAAATGGAACCCAGTTCTGTCCAAGTCCTTGAGGACCATGTCTGTACTGGTCACCAGGGGACATAGAGCTTCTATCAAAAACAAACAACAAACTGGTGGCAGTCCAATGTCCTCAGCCCGCTCTGCCAGGCGAGGTGGAGCACCCCCCCACTCTGGTGCTGCAATTTCCTCTTCAGTTTGAGCCCCCACCACTGCTGCACCTTCTGTTTGAGCCTCTACTACTGCTGCATCTTCTGTTTGAGCCTCTACTACTGCTCCATCTTCTGTTTGAGCCTCCGCCACTGCTGCATCGTCCTCTTCTGTTCGAGCCCCTACTACTGCTGCATTGTCCTCTTCAGGGTGAGACTCGGCTGTTGCTTCCTTCCCCACATTCCGCGATTCAACTCCAGCCTCCTTCTCTAGCATGGGGCAAAGGAGAAGATTCTCCTCAGGGCTGGAGCAGTTATTATCCTCCCCCACCCCCTGGACCTCAACCTGCAGTCCATCCAGGTCAGGTACAGGGACCTCCATGGCAGGCCAGGGATGGTGGTAAACACAGGCATTAACATGATGCCCAATGCGACGGCAGTGACCACACCATCTCTGAGCTGCGGCTGAGGTACATTCTGGCCACGTATGACCCTCCCTACAAAACCTGCAGGAGTGATGATCCGAACAGTGGAGGTGGCACTCACACGGCAGGGCCTGCGGATCCACACCAATCCCATTCTCCTCCAGCAGGAACCTCATGGCCCGGTGGTACTCCTCAAGTGGAGTTGAAGCTGGGTACTTTAGGGTCCACTGTGACCAGTAGATGGGGAGCTTGTCGGTAAGGCGGGAAACCAGCTCTGGAGTAGCTTCCATCTCATCCCACTGCTGGAGCAGCCACTGCCAGAGGTAGTCAGCTGCATATAGTCTCTCTTCCTCTTCCTCATCGTCTTCCTCCATGTACAAAAAGCTTACCGGTTGTTGCTCCTCCAACCTCACCACCTCGGGTTCTCCGGCTAGAACCCCATTGGCTGAAACTGTTGACGGGCCTGGCCTGGCTGCCTCCAGATCCAACTGGAGCTGGGTCACCCGGTGTCTGAGAACATTGAACCTCTGTTCTTCTCCGATTGCTTCCCTCTCTAGCCGTGTATCCCGTTCCATCTGGAAATGCGTATAAACCTCGAACATCTGCGTCAACCTGGTGAAGCTGGCCTCCTCCTCTGTAGACCATGGTTGTTCCCGTTGCTGCTGCTGTTGACTTTTCCGAGGCATCCCTGAAGCTCGTAGTCCTCTTTACTTCTGACACCAATTGTGAGGAGGCGGCCATGCGAAGGAAAAATGCAGTTAGAGTCAGGTTGCCATCACCCAGTGGTTGGTTTTTTATTCTATTTGTTCTTTTGCTCCCCAGTGGGAAAAAACGGGAAAAAACATATTTTAACATAAATACAAAAATAATACAAAATGATTAAACTTTCTTTTAACAAATATAAACAACTAGGCCCTTGGCTAAGGGACCTAGGTCTTAGTACGGCTGTGTCTCGCTTCCAAGCCTGTCATTACTTCCCCCTGAGAGGAGCCTCCATCCCTGGCTTTATGCTGGAAACTCCTCCTACAGGGACAAACCAAAAACAAACAATCAATTAATCAATACAGACATCAATTTACACATCCAATAACTCTGGACAACATGGATACATTACTCCATCATGATCTATCATAACCAAACACTAAACAGTGTTTAGGGCGCTTCATAAACCTATTCCCCTCTCGTTATGAAAATCCCCCCCCCCTGTACTCTACCACACTTAGTTCCTTCCAAATCTCCCCTCCAGAAAAGGCCCTGGCCTCTCCCAGTTCTGGTTGGGCAGCCAGAGATCCTACAAGGAACCAAGTGGGAGCACAGACAAATGGTATTTATCAACAAATGCATGTACTTTAATTCTACATAACCTGTTATGCTTTAAACCAATGTGTCTGTATTACAAAACAACATAACAAAACAAACTAGTCTGAAGGCCTAAACTAAATGTTTGGCCGCATGACCACATGTGGGGACCAGGGCTAAACTGTGAGGCAACCAGCATAGGGCATGGGGTAGCCCCATGACAGTCCCCATAATGGTCAATAATACACCACACAAAATTGCTCTCTATGCGGATGACCTACTGATTTTTATGGACGACCCCTCCCGGTCGGTCACAAAATTACTGGGAATAATCGACGACTTTGGTAAATTGTCAGGCTTTAAGATTAACTGGAACAAATCAGCCTGCCTACCTCTTAATGAGCTGGCCAAGGCGGTGCGACTACCAGCTGATATCCCCATAGTGGAACATTTTAAATACTTAGGCATAGAGATATTCCCCACGCTGAGTCAAACTACTAAGTACAACTTCACGGGTACTTATGATAAAATACGCCAGGATCTAGACAGATGGTCGTCCCTTCCTAACTCCTTACAAGCCCGGGCTTCCATAATCAAAATGAACGTCCTGCCTAGGATACATTTTGTTAGCTCAATGCTCCCCCTGCCCCCTCCAATAGATCACTGGCGCAAGGTACAAACGATGGTATCTAAGTTTATCTGGAATAACAAACGCCCGAGAATCAAAAGAGCTACTACTCAACGTAGAAAACAAGATGGGGGCCTCGCAATCCCTGATTTTAAGCTTTATTTCTGGTCCTTTTCACTGAGACCTCTGATGTGCTGGCTAGACCCTGTAGAGGCTGTATCTTGGCGCTCCTTAGAAGCGGCGGCGGTCTCACCGCTAAGATTGCAGGATGTAGTGTACTCCACTGTCCCTATTTCGAAATGCCGACTGAGGTATGGACCGATCATAACTCACGTGATCCAAACATGGCGTAATGTACAGAAGTCGTGTGGGGTTAAATGCCCATGGCACCTGGACTCTCCAATTTTTAATAACCAGCAACTACTTGTTGGGCACAAGCCGGTTAATATTCCTCAATGGCAAAGGAGGGGAGTTCATACTCTGGAGGATATTTATGATAAGAACGGCCTTCGTGCGTTTCAGGACTTAAGAGAATTTTATGATCTTCCCGGCGAGTCCTTCTTTCTTTACCTTCAACTAAGGTCAGCGCTGAGGGCGCATGGCGTGCCGTGGGCTCAAGCTTTGCAACCACACCCCTTCCTCAGGCTCATAGTGGACAGGACGACCTCCAGAGGGTTTGTCTCAGACTTTTATACGCTCTTAATTCAATCCACGTATAAAAATGTATCATTGGATACAATCTGGCGTGGGGATATCCCGGAGTTGGACCCCGAGTTTGACTGGGATGATGTTTGGGCAAATGTGGCATTGTCTTCCCGCAACCCTAATCACCAGCAAATTAATTTTAATTATATTCATAGGACCTATCTTACACCTAGGAAGCTATTTGCTATGGGACTGGTAACCGACTCTCGGTGCACTTTGTGCTCTCAAAGGGCCACTGGCACTTATATGCATATGTATTGGGATTGCCCACCAGTGGCCCGCTTCTGGAGGTCAATAACGAAAAAACTTTCAGATCTGTGTGGCTTAACTATCCCATTCACAGCTGTTACGCTACTCCTGAACGATATAACAACACTACCCGCGTCCGTACAACTAAAAAGGGTTGTCCTAGCGTGCGTCACAGCAGCGAAGAAGCTAATAGCATTGAGATGGAAGGAGCCTGAGAAGCTCACAGTGATTAACTGGTCCCTAACACTGTTGGATGTGATTTATCTTGAGATATCCACGGCGCGGGTGATTGGGGTGGGGCAGGCTGGGATTGACCTGTGGTTCGCAGCAGCTGAGAAGGTCAGGACCGCCGTGTGCGGCTGAGCGGGGTTGGGGTGCTTGTTCGGGGGAGTCCGGTGGTCTCGTGGGTTTTCTTTTCTTTTTGTTTTTATAATTTGTTATTCTGTATTATTATTGTTTTTGTTATTTTCCTGTGAAGTTCTGTGTATTGTTTCATGTAAATAATAATAAAAAAAAATTGATAAAAAAAAAAAATTTCCTGTGACAAAATGGGATCCAATGTAATAAAACTAAGTCAACCAACAAACTAGATTCCTGTGCCGGATCTCCTCTCTGGTAAACAAGAATACCTTGAAGACTCTAACAGGAGCACTCATTCAAGGGTACTACGACTATGCTTGCACCTCATGGTACCAAAGCACCTCAAAGGCACTAAAAATAAGATTACAAACATCACAAAACAAACTGGTCAGACTACTGCTTAACCTTACTCCTAAAACCCACCTCACCCCTGCCCACTTTGACAACCTAGGATGGCTTAGAGTAGACGACAGAGTACAGCAACTTGCAATGGGCCTGGTCTACAAGATACACTACACCACTAAGATACCCATGTGCATGTCAAACTACTTCCCAAAGGTCAGTGAATACCACGACCACAACACCAGAGGGAGTTCCACAAATCATGTTCAACCCAGATAAAATAATTTAAAAAGTAAAAAAAAATAAAAAAATATTATAATTTTCTTTAATAAAAGAAAAGTCATCATAACTTAGAAATGAGATTGCATAGGTCTATGAATCGATATCGCGATTCTGTTTCGATTAATTGCCCAGCCCTACAGTGTGTACAATAAGTTAGCTTGGTGATCATCATTGTGATGTAGGCTAAGCTGGCTAGCTAATGTTAGCATACAAGCTTTTACAAACACTGTAGCCTACTTACTTTTTCATCCACAACTTTTTTTCTGATCCAGATGCATAAGTCCACTTCTTCATGTTGCTCAGTTGCTGGTTTATACTTCGGTCCTAATGTTGGCGCAAAGTTTAATTTAGCCTGTGTTGTTATAGCTGTACACAGCTTACTAAACTACTAGCTTGCTATGTTTCACACAGTCAAAACGGGTCCAGCTGCAGGTTCAGAGGTTAGGTTTAGTTCGGGCCAATCTCAAGTTTCTCAAGTTTCTTTATTAGTTGTCATACAGAAGTACAGAATACTTTTATACAAAATGCTTCTTTCTGTTACATTTTGTATAAAAGTATTCTGTACTTCTGTATGACAACTAATAAAGAAACTTGAGAAACTTGAGATTGGCCCGAGCTAGACCTAACCTCCGAACCTGCAGCTGGACCCGTTTTGACTGTGTGATGCAGCAATCTCTGATTGGATTTGCAAGGCTGCCAATCATTCAACCTCCGTGTATTATTGGATGTCAAGGGCTGTCAATCAATCAATCCTCCATTCAATGGCAAGAGTTTAACTGCACAGACCGTGCTTAGATGACATTAATAGCCTATTTTGATTGGCTGTTATTTATTATTTATTTAACCCTGGTCAACCTGTGCAGATATTCTGCACGAATAATTACTGCAGTGCAGGCCTGCTCAGAGCGGTCAATTTTGGCCATTTTTGAAGAAGAAAAAAATTCACTGGCATTTTTTACAGAGGACAACATTTATAATACAAATAATAATAATAATAATTTAATATATATATAGGTAGGTATATGTAAATTAATAATAATTATGAATTATGAGTGAATTTGTGTTTCACGTGTTGTCATAGAGAAACCTCCACTGACACATGTGTATCTCAAAACTGATTGTACAGCTTGCTGTACACTGTAAGAACTTTGGAAGGCTTTGGGCTTCAGCAACATATTGAATAACCTTTTGATATACTGCAAATGTCGCAGGATAATGTGTGAGCTTATTTTAACTACCCTACAGCTTACCATTGAGACCCAATTCAAACTATAAAACACTTATATTGCGCCAGAACACCATCTCAGAACCCAGAGGTTCTTTACTGCTTTTCACTGCGAAATGTTCTACTACTACCACAATAAATCTTTATTATCCTCAAAGGGACCATTTGTATTGCAACCACGGATATTAAAGAAAAAGAAGAAGAATTCACAATGACACATATAAGACATAAAGCAATACAACAATAAGTGTGTCATCGGTATGGGCAATTCCTCCTTAGAAACATCATTGAGTTTAATGATCAACACCAACCGAACCTCCTATTGTCTCTATCGCGTGCTGTTAATGGAAACATTACACAGTGTTTTGTTGATGAAGTTCATCACCCTTGTGGGAGCATGTCAATGTTCCCCGGGTCCTATGTTCCCCGGGTTCTATGTTCCCCGCTTTGATTGATTGATTGATTGAAATTTTTAGACCACCAGCCCTGATTCCAAACTCTAACCTTAACCAGTTCGAAAGCGGGCCTAAGCTTAACCGTTCGAAACAAGGCGGACATTAATAATTAATAAAATAATACAAATTTATAAAATGTTCAATCTATTAATCAATCAAAGCGGGGAACATAGAACCCGGGGAACATAGGACCCGGGGAACATAGGGATGATCCCACCCTTGTTTGTTGTACATACAGACGCTCTGCATCTTTGCTCGGACACTGCCATGCAAATACTCTTCTGTTCTAAACGCTGCCACGAGTTCAAGTCCTTTTGCAATAAAGGAAGGTTTTCTTTCTCAACAAGAATCCCACGGGGTCCCGAGGACCAAAAGGTCTGCCAGGTGGGACGTTTAGAAGTGTGCAGACTGACCTCCTAGACCACAGTTGTGATGGCGAATGGATGGAGGGGTTCCGACTACTACATCATTGTCAGACATCTGAGGTGCATACATTTTCCTGAAAAGTTGTTGTTTTCCCCCCCTGAAATGTTTCTCTATTGTGCTTTAAAGGAACATGCCAACAAGAAGATAGATACCAGTTTCCTCTCTGTGCGTTCAGTAGAAAGCTATCTGGCTGCAGGTTAGCCTAGCTTAGCACAATGAATGGAAGCGGACAGTGCCGGTTAGCCTAGGCATTGTCCAACTAACATCTCTCCACGAAGGCTAACCGGCACTGTCCGCTTCCATTCATTGTGCTAAGCTAGGCTAACATGGAGCCAGATAGCTTTCTACTGAACCCACAGAAAGGAAACTGGTATCTATCTTATTGTCTTTCTCTGGAGAAGACGGTAAGCTAATTTCCCAAAATGTTGGCGTGTTCCTTTAACTCATTCAGCGCCAGTCATGATGATAGTCGGGTTAACTCGCCATCGCTTGAGCGCCAATCACGAGTATAGACTGGTTTTAATCGTTATTTCTGTTATTAGCGATATCCATTCATTTTCATCCATCCAGCCTGATGTTATCGTTGGGAATGGGTCTGAGCTCGCAAAAGGGCAAACACCGCCGCCTACGCCTTCCAGCGGGTATTGCACTCCACTGGGAATGGTGTAGTTTCTTTTCTGGGATGATCCGAGCCGTGCTGGCGGGGTTTAGGTGCTCAGGCGAGGTAGGCAGATACAACGATGCATTGGAACAGTAACCCCGCCCGCCCGTCATTGTGAAACGGTCGGTAATGTGGTACGGACCTCCGCAAGCAGTATTTGGAATGGCGATCAGATAATTGGATTCTTTCTTTTGCATTACATCAGATACAAGGTAAGAACACTATATACATTTGATCGTTGATCTGATATTTATTTCTACCCCGATCGACGCTGTCTCTGTGTCTGTATGTGTGTGTAACGTCCCCAGGCCCGGCCCTTGCTGTGCCGGGTATGAGAATGACATTGGACCTTTCCTCCCTCCTGACAGTGGTCTCCTACCTGGTCCCCTACCTCCCTCTAGTGGTCAGAGTAGCCTGATGGGGCAGGCGGCCATCTTGGTTTGGTTCAAGATTATAGACTTAATATCTAATTATTTATTATCTTGGGCCATCCCTGTCTTTGTGTGATGTCGTCTCCCTGTCTGGTTGTTGTGTGTGTCATTGCTTTTGTGTCTAGTTGTGTTTATGGATTCATTGCCTTTTGTGTCTAGTTGTGTTTATGGATTCTGTGTTTTGGCCTGGCCCTGCCAGGTATTAATTAGTGTTGGTATTTAAGTGTGGGTTTGTCATCACTTCCTTGTGGCGTCATTGTCTCCAGTACCCTCCCTGTTACCCTCACCTACCTCCGTGTTCCCTTGCCCGTCGTTCCTCTCCCGTGCCTTGCTTCATGTTATTGAGTGTTGTAAGTAGTTCTTGTATTCCGTTTAGTTCATGTATTCCGTTTTCGTTCCTCTTTGTTTTCCCGTGTCCTTCAGTGTTGTTTTGTATTAGAGCCAGCTCGGCTGAGCCATTGTATGTTCCGTTTTGTATCGTTTCATCGTCCCAGTAAAGCCGATATATATTCGACGTTACCCTGCCGTCTCTGCCTCCTCTCTTCCCGGTTATATTGGGTTCTCCTCTCCTAATTCCTTTTTTTTTTTTTTTTTTTCTTTTTCCTCCGATTTTCTCCCATCCCAATGTTAGTCGTATGCCAATTCCCAGTCCCTTCCTGGTCGCTGCGCTTTACCCCCCACAGTCAGATCATTTGGGAGAGTGGAGGCTACCACGTGCTTCCTCCGACACACGTCCAGCCAATCACCGCTTCTTTTCACCTGGCAGCGCGGATTCTCATTGAGAGGGCGTAGCGTGTGGGAGGACCACACTATCCCCCTCACGTCCAATCCGCGCTTAGCAGGCGCCCCGACCGAACTGTAGGAGTCGCTGTTTACAACGACCCGGACCCACCCCGCCAGCTTCTCCCACCCTCTGATACAGCCAATTGTATCAGTGCAGACGGCCAGCCAAGCTGGTGACAACCCCGGAGCTGTGAGCTGGATTCGAACAGGCGAACCAAGCTCACAGCTCCGGGGCTGGTGACGAACGCAATCTCCGCTCGACCACCTAACCGCCCCTCCTCTCCTAATCCTAATAATGTGTGGCTGTTTTCCGTTGGGTGCAGGAGGGGGGGGGGGGCACGCCAGTCTAAACCACATTGCATGCTTGCACGAGGAAGGATAATAATGATGATCTAGCGTTGATTTCAGGAAGACTCGATAATCAGGCGAAAAATTTCAACGTGTTTAGTGTATTCCACTAAAACGCTATTATCGCGTCTTTCTCTGGAATTACTCAGAAGCACCCAAAGTTATACTCATATTCAAAAGGCTATAAAACGGAAATGTACAGATGAAAAAACAATCCGTTTTGTACATGTTGACTGGATGCAACTAACTGTTAATCAACGGGTGTATTAGGCCCATAGCTATAATTTAAGATATATTTTAAGGACTCGCAAATCTTGCAGTCCCCCCATTGACTTACAGCGGTGGCGTACTAGCGTCATCTCGTGGATTAAGCGATGGCGCAGAATGAGTTAAGACATAACTTCATATACACTGGAAGCCTGTGGCAGTGGTGGATCGGCAGAAAATAACAACAACATTCTTCAGCAACTGTAAAAACTGATTTTAAAAAGAAGAGCATCTTGACTTTTGCATCAAGGCAAAACATGGATCCCACATGTCAAAAAGACTGGCATGGTCCTTTAAGTGACTTATAGACGCTAGACAGGGTCAAGGTCACTCAAGTCATCACAGGATCTACCATCTGCCATCAGGCCAGGATGACAGCAGGTTGTGATATAAGATTGAACCACTGTCATCCTCTCTCCAGTAGTCACAAGTGGATAACCCTTATCATAACAGTCGGCGCACCGTTAGTTTTTCCACATCTGTTGTGTTAATCGGTAGTGTGACAACACAATCTGTTTTGGCGAGGTCACCTGACACTCCAGTGTCTTGCTCAAGGACACTCCCGTTCCCGGTTCGCTCACGGCTCCTCCCGGCAGCATGTCGAAGTGTCCTTGAGCAAGACACTGAACCCCCGAACTGCTCCCGATGAGCAGGTTGGCACCTTGCATGGTCGCCTCCGCCATCGGTGTGTGAGTGAATGGGTGAACGCGTTATATAAATGCAGTCCATTTGCTTCTTCCATGTCTGAAATCTGTTCTGTGCGCTGCACACACTTCATCCTAATTGTCATTGTCAAGGTGTTTATTTTATGTCACCACTACAGCACGGTGCACAGTGCACAACCTGGCGCAGGCCGGAGCATCCTGCAACCTCAGTAGGCTGAGCCACAATGCATACTGTACTCAACACGTCGCGAGTTTGAGTCCTGTAGCTCTCTTTCGTTTCCCTCTCCACTCAACCTTTTTTTATTTAACTCTCTTTTTTTCTTTCTTTTTCTTTAGTGCAGACTTTTAATCATAAGTAACAACAGGCTACTTGAGCTATAGGAGCTATTTCTCCTCTCAAGTTCAAGATCTCTAAATAACAAGGTTACTGTGGATTTCCACTTGTCTCAGCACATTCCGGAGATTTAATGCGATCGTTTTCTACGAGGCCCGTTTAAACTCTGTGTCAACAGAGTGTCAAACTCAGTAATATGAAACATATAATAATAACGTGTAATTTATCACTCCGAAATATACAGTGCATCAGGCATACTTTGGCTATGCATTAAATAGATGTGAAGATTTTTTTTTAAATGGGCGCTGCAAACCAGGCACCAGCTGACGTACAGTATGCATGCGACTGATTAGGCCAAGTGACAAAATGTGATCTTCTGATCGTATCCCATAGTTTGGCGAGACTTTCTTTAAAAAAAATTATTAAAATGTGTGTCATTATACAGCACATGTACTGCACAACGAAAAGAGGTTTGTACTCTGATTGACTCTTCGTTGTACTGTTGCTGTATAATGACAATACATTTTAATAAAAAAAATAAAAGGAAAGACTCACTAAACACATTTTGTCACATTTTGCCACTTGGCCAATACAGCCAATAGCCAGACAAAGGATGGGATAGAGTTTCCCATTTGAATCCTTACATGACTTTAGACTAGAGAGAAGAAACAAATCTTCATAAGTCACCTACTGGTTAACAAGCCAACTCAGCGGCTAGATAACGATGACAGAACAGAGGGTGTAGCAGCAGTGTAGGCACGCTGTGTGATTCATGTGTGAAGCCAACGGTATTGTATTAGCAAGCCATGAAAGGAGCACAAATAACTACTCTCTAATGGGAACACAGGGATGTGTGAGTGAGCTGTGAGATGCTCAAGGTCAGGGGTTAACTTGTTCTGAGGTAAGCGGAGTGCTGTTCGAGAGTCAATCACATTTTCCACAGGCGCATCATTTCCCATGGTGCTGCTGTATTTATTCCCATACGTCCCCCCCCCCCCCCCCCAAAATGCTTCCGCTCTTCATTCATATCCAAATTAATCCCTGTGGTAGGTATTATTTACGGCGCTCCACCTCCTCTCCCTGCGCGAGCGCCAGAGACAGAGGATGCAACAGAGAGGATTCTTCCACACAAACCCACCTCAGATGTGAGAACGAGTGCAACGAGAGCAAAATCCACCGAATCTGATCTTCCTCTGAGATTCTTCGGATCACCAGCAGAATGGAAGGAATGACCGCAGCCCCTGTCATTATGGACTAGCTCCACTCCTACTGGGTAATGAGGACAGCATGTGACAAACTCTCCACATGGGACAGAGAAAGAGAAACTCTTTTTGACTTTATACAGTCTGTCAGCACAATCCCAGAGGCTTGGAAGCTCTACGCTCTTATTTCTACAAAGTATGACTCTTGTTGTTGTTCTCTGAGATACATTATTTTTTTATAAATAAAGGGTGAAACCAAATGTGGTGCCCTTTGTGGAAAAGTTTGACAGAAATAATGAACAGAATAGTTCACAGATGAGAAAGACCCAGAGGGTTTAGTGTCCTAGACAAAAACAACAGTTTGACGAAGGGAATCAAAGGGAAACAATATTGGGGCTTATACTACCAGCAGCCAACGCTACATGAGAAGTGAACTTGTGGGCAGCATCAACATTTATCTGAAGTGAACCCATCAGTTACTAGCTAATTTGAAGGAAAATATTTGCATAGAAAACATGGCAGAAATTGTACTTTCAAATTGTAAAGCCTGCCAACTTCAAGAGGACGTGATCAGAGCAGTATAACTGAACCACATACCACTTTAACATAACCTCTAATCAGAGCCAGCATAACCGGACCACATACCACTTTAACATAACATTTATGTCAATAGGGGTTCAACAAGGGTCGAACACTCCCAAGCACTGAAATACACAAACATCATGTAGAATGCATACCTCTACTTTTGACACTAAAGTACATTCAATATCAAATAGGTCTCTACTACTTCAAGTAGAATTCTGAATGAAGAAGTTTTCACCTTTACCAAAAAGTACTATTTTATCTGGGTATTTCTACTTTTAAAGGAACTGTGTACCTCTTCCACCACGGCAGGATATATGCCTAGCTGAAAGGGCCAGTTGATTAGCAGTCACCCGGGGAATGTAGAGAGCACTCTCAAATGAAAGGCCCCCCCTATGAGACCAGTGGCAGTAACAGCTTCCATCCAGGCGCCAAATATGCCCATAGCAGCTGCGGAAAGGGCAGACTGTGTTTGATGACTGCGATTGTCAAAGCAACTGGCTTGACTTCACTTAGAAAGGCAGGGGGTTAGGAGGGGTGCAGCTTATGGTGATCAGAGCTCATTACCTGAGCCAGGAGGTTGCTGATTGCAAATGATGGAAAGAGTGACACGACTGAAGTAAGAGCGCCACCTTAAAAGCACGGCACCACCTTAGAAAGCACTTTTCTAAATGTGTGTATGTAGCTGTATGTGAGACGTATTTTGTATAGTTTTAAGTTATTGATACAAAACAATATAATCATAATAACAATAATAATAACAATGATAATAATAATAACAACAATAATAATAATAATCATAATATAATAATAACAATAATAATAATAATAATAATAATAATAATAATAATAATAATAATAATAATAATAATAATAATAATAATAATAATAATAATAATAATAATAATAATAATAATAATAATAATAATAATAATAATAATAATAATAATAATAATAATAATAATAATAATAATAATAATAATAATAATAATAATAATAATAATAATAATAATAATAACAACAACAGCAAGGCACGCAGGATCCTGAAAGACCCCAGCCACCCAAACCACAAACTGTTTGAGCTCATGCCATCTGGCAGACGGTACCGCAGTCTCAGGTCCAAATCCAAAAGAACACTGAACAGCTACTTCCACCGGGCAAACAGACTACATGGATAGACTCTGAATAATTAACATTAGCATACACACAAAAGCACCTTAAGTGACTTACACACCACACAAGCACACTTATTACACACACAAACACTGCTGCTAACATATACCTTGTATTGGATAGTTTGTATATAGATAAAATATACGTTGTGTATTATGACCAGTTTATAGTTTAATTTATAGTTTTAGTTTATAGTATATAGTTATTGTTGAAGAGCCGATGGGATGTCTCTATCTATCTCAGATCACTTACTTGAGATATAACCAGGGTTCGAATTATCACCTGAGAGCTATGGGGGCCCCTTGAATTCTTTTTTTTTTTTTACATTTTTTTTTCCTGGAATTGTGGCTGTTTTCGAAGTCATATTTAGAGGAATATCTCATTAGGATTAGTCTAATACTAAGTAATAATGACATCACACACAACAGTCTAATCATTAGACTATTGTGTGATGTCATTATTCAGTCTCATTCTTAACCATCAATATTTGTTAATTTTCTTACTCACCTCTGATATATAATGCCATATTTACATATTTGCATTTTGCATCTGATAAAATACAATTTTATTTGAAAAATTTGACTAAATTTATGAACTTGAATTAACATTTATTTGTCTCTGCACTTATAAATCGAAAACTAACAAAATAATCTAATGGAAAATAAATAGTTGTATGGCACAACAGCAGCATTTATCAGGATACAGTAAGTAACATTATCATCTGATAATAAAATGAACATAAAATAAATACTTGTATAAATCAAAATAAATAATGTTATAAACAAATGTGCACAGGTAATCAAGAACTGAATGAAAAATAAATTACAAGTCATAAGGGGGTTCAATTTGGTAAGGCAACCTTTCTTTAGCGACAGTATATGCTGCCCTGAATGAATTTGGCTGTCTCCTTGAGCAAAGCAGATGTGATTTTGCTCACTTTTCTTGGAAGCACTTCCTTCTGGTTCTGACTTTCTATTTCTATAGCTTGCTTATGAGCAACGCTATCACTGTGCAAGTATATTTTCTTCCTCAACTTCTTGCTCTGAGAGCTAGTCACAGTCAGTGTGCGACCCATAGCATGATCTTTGGGTGAGCCGCGTCGGGGGGGGGGGGGGGGGTGCTCAGGAGTCGGACTGTGTAATCGCAGACGTTACTAGTCTGTAGCCTGTAGTAGGTAGAGTAGAGTTAGAGTAGACAACTCACTTACCGTCCGGCCGTCTGGACGGGGCTTCCACAGCACATTCCATGATAAAAAAAAGTATCTATTTAGTTAGATAGAGATGATTATCTCTCAGACTCCTGACTTACTAACAATATGAAATACTCCTGGTCCCAAGCATTATTTTCTCGACTGACGAGTCACTGAGCTTGCTTCGACCACTAGGAAACGCGCCCATATTTCATATCATATTTGAAGACCCTAATAGGCTACATTTATTTGCTTGCTGCATTTACATTGGCTGCGACAAATCGATACATTGGCTGCCTGCAGTGACGCTGACGCCCACCACAGTCACCACTGTGAGTGACGTGAATCTCAAAACAATGATTTATATTTAACTAATAATAGTCCCCACGGCCACCGGAGCAGCACCAGCCGCAGGTGTAATTGCGCCTGTAGATGATCCGATTCCCGCCTCCTGCTGCTCTGTCAGCTTCACTGTCAGTGAATAATATATAATAGTAATTTAGAGACCCCCCAAAAAATTGCAAATCAAGTTTGCAGGGGAGCTGATGTCTGATTTAGGGGAGCTATAGCGGTCCGGGCTCCCCTCGTGGATCGCACCCTGGTCACAGTCCCATTCATCCACTGCTCTGCCAAATGGGCTCCAAATGATTTATTTAACAATATCTTGGCGTTTTTACATGGAAGGCAGCCAATGCATCCCTCCTTGACAAATAACCAGCTATATTTATTTTTCCAAAAGTTCCACTGACTCGGACCCCAGCATTGTGGTGGTTGAGTAGCAGTCCAGGTCTAGTGGTGGAGACTCGGGTCTGGCAGTGGCAACCGGCGCGGTAACAATAACAGGCGCACTGCGCACAGGAGCAGCAGAGCTAACACTAGTACTAGCACTAGCAGTGTCAACTTCAGTGACAGTAGCACTGCTAGCTGCTGCACTAACAGCGTCAGTCTTTGGCCTTTTTATAAAACCAAAGCTGTCCAGCTTTGTACAGCCTTGCGGCGGGTTGAGCCTTTTTTTTGGCGGCATGTGGCGTACTGTTTAGTGTTTATGTTTTCAGTTGCAGGACACGGACCGGCAGCCTTCTGTTTACAGCAGCTGCTTGCTGCTTCTTCTTCACTAGGTTGGAGTAGTGTTAAACTTATGGGGCGACGCTCATGGGCGACACATAGCGGCTTGGAGGTGAAATGCAGCCTATTCCACAACATTAATTACTCTGTTCTTTTAAAAACTGAAAAGAAAAATATGATCTATTAACAATTTATTTAGGTAACATAAATAGCGATACAGGAGGTGTTGTCCTTCAAGAGAGAGATACAGGAGGTGTTGTCCTTTAAGAGAGAGATACAGGAGGTGTTGTCCTTCAAGAGTGAGATACAGGAGGTGTTGTCCTTCAAGAGAGAGAGATACAGGAGGTGTTGTCCTTCAAGAGAGAGAGATACAGGAGGTGTTGTCCTTCATGAGAGAGATACAGGAGGTGTTGTCCTTCAAGACAGAGATACAGGATGTGTTGTCCTTCAGGAGAGAGAGATACAGGAGGTGTTGTCCTTCAAGAGAGAGATACAGGAGGTGTTGTCCTTCAAGAGAGAGATACAGGAGGTGTTGTCCTTCAAGAGAGATATACAGGGGGTGTTGTCCTTCAGGAGAGAGAGATACAGGAGGTGTTGTCCTTCAAGAGAGATATACAGGAGGTGTTGTCCTTTAAGAGAGAGATTCAGGAGGTGTTGTCCTTCATGAGAGAGAGATACAGGAGGTGTTGTCCTTCAAAAGAGAGAAACAGGAGGTGTTGTCCTTCAAGAGAGAGAGATACAGGAGGTGTTGTCCTTCAAAAGAGAGATACAGGAGGTGTTGTCCTTCAAGACAGAGATACAGGAGGTGTTGTCCTTCATGAGAGAGAGATACAGGAGGTGTTGTCCTTCAAGACAGAGATACAGGAGGTGTTGTCCTTCATGAGAGAGAGATACAGGAGGTGTTGTCCTTCAAAAGAGAGATACATGAGGTGTTGTCCTTCAAGAGAGACAGATACAGGAGGTGTTGTCCTTCAAGAGAGAGATACAGGAGGTGTTGTCCTTCAAGACAGAGATACAGGAGGTGTTGTCCTTCAAGAGAGAGATACAGGAGGTGTTGTCCTTCAAGAGAGAGATACGGGAGGTGTTGTCCTTTAAGAGAGAGAGATACAGGAGGTGTTGTCCTTCAAGGCAGAGATACAGGAGGTGTTGTCCTTCAAGAGAGAGATATACAGGAGGTGTTGTCCTTCAAGACAGAGATACAGGAGGTGTTGTCCTTCAAGAGAGAGATACAGGAGGTGTTGTCCTTCAAGAGAGAGATACAGGAGGTGTTGTCCTTCAAGAGAGAGAGAGATACAGGAGGTGTTGACCTTTAGAAGAGAGATACAGGAGGTGTTGTCCTTCAAGAGAGAGATACAGGAGGTGTTGTCCTTCAGGAGAGAGATACAGGAGGTGTTGTCCTTCAAGAGAGAGATACAGGAGGTGTTGTCCTTCAGGAGAGAGATACAGGAGATGTTGTCCTTCAAGAGAGAGATACAGGAGGTGTTGTCCTTCACTTAATGGATAAAGGAGGTGTTGTCCTTCAAGAGAGAGATACAGGGGGTGTTGTCCTTCAAGAGAGAGATACAGGAGGTGTTGTCCTTCAAGAGATGGATACAGGAGGTGTTGTCCTTCAAGAGATGGATACAGGAGGTGTTGTCCTTCAAGAGAGAGATACAGGAGGTGTTGTCCTTCAAGAGAGAGATACAGGAGGTGTTGTCCTTCAAGAGAGAGATACAGGAGGTGTTGTCCTTCAAGATAGAGATACAGGAGGTGTTGTCCTTCAAAAGAGAGATACAGGAGGTGTTGTCCTTCAGGAGAGAGATACAGGAGGTGTTGTCCTTCAAGAGAGAGATACAGGATGTGTTGTCCTTCAGGAGAGAGATACAGGAGGTGTTGTCCTTCAAGAGATAGAGATACAGGAGGTGTTGTCCTTCACTTAATGGATAAAGGAGGTGTTGTCCTTCAAGAGAGAGATGCAGGGGGTGTTGTCCTTCAAGAGAGAGAGATACAGGAGGTGTTGTCCTTCAAGAGATGGATACAGGAGGTGTTGTCCTTCAAGAGAGAGATACAGGAGGTGTTGTCCTTCAAGAGATGGATATAGGAGGTGTTGTCCTTCAAGAGAGAGAGATACAGGAGGTGTTGTCCTTCAAGAGATGGATACAGGAGGTGTTATCCTTCAAGAGATGGATACAGGAGGTGTTGTCCTTCAAGAGAGAGATACAGGAGGTGTTGTCCTTCAAGAGAGAGATACAGGAGGTGTTGTCCTTCAAGAGAGAGATACAGGAGGTGTTGTCCTTCAAGATAGAGATACAGGAGGTGTTGTCCTTCAAGAGAGAGAGATACAGGAGGTGTTGTCCTTCAAGAGAGAGAGAGATACAGGAGGTGTTGACCTTTAGGAGAGAGATACAGGAGGTGTTGTCCTTCAAGAGAGAGATACAGGAGGTGTTGTCCTTCAGGAGAGAGATACAGGAGGTGTTGTCCTTCAAGAGAGAGATACAGGAGGTGTTGTCCTTCAGGAGAGAGATACAGGAGATGTTGTCCTTCAAGAGAGAGAGATACAGGAGGTGTTGTCCTTCACTTAATGGATAAAGGAGGTGTTGTCCTTCAAGAGAGAGATACAGGGGGTGTTGTCCTTCAAGAGAGAGATACAGGAGGTGTTGTCCTTCAAGAGATGGATACAGGAGGTGTTGTCCTTCAAGAGATGGATACAGGAGGTGTTGTCCTTCAAGAGAGAGATACAGGAGGTGTTGTCCTTCAAGAGAGAGATACAGGAGGTGTTGTCCTTCAAGAGAGAGATACAGGAGGTGTTGTCCTTCAAGATAGAGATACAGGAGGTGTTGTCCTTCAAGAGAGAGATACAGGAGGTGTTGTCCTTCAGGAGAGAGATACAGGAGGTGTTGTCCTTCAAGAGAGAGATACAGGATGTGTTGTCCTTCAGGAGAGAGATACAGGAGGTGTTGTCCTTCAAGAGATAGAGATACAGGATGTGTTGTCCTTCACTTAATGGATAAAGGAGGTGTTGTCCTTCAAGAGAGAGATGCAGGGGGTGTTGTCCTTCAAGAGAGAGAGATACAGGAGGTGTTGTCCTTCAAGAGAGACATACAGGAGGTGTTGTCCTTCACTTAATGGATAAAGGAGGTGTTGTCCTTCAAGAGAGAGAGATACAGGAGGTGTTGTCCTTCAAGAGAGAGAGATACAGGAGGTGTTGTCCTTCAAGAGAGAGATACAGGAGGTGTTGTCCTTCAAGAGAGAGATACAGGAGGTGTTGTCCTTCAGGAGAGAGAGATACAGGAGGTGTTGTCCTTCAGGAGAGATAGATACAGGAGGTGTTGTCCTTCAGGAGAGAGATACAGGAGGTGTTGTCCTTCAGGACAGAGAGATACAGGATGTGTTGTCCTTCAGGAGAGAGATACAGGAGGTGTTGTCCTTCAGGAGAGAGATACAGGACGTGTTGTCCTTCAAGAGAGAGAGATACAGGAGGTGTTGTCCTTCAGGAGAGAGATACAGGAGGTGTTGTCCTTCAAGAGAGAGATACAGGAGGTGTTGTCCTTCAGGAGAGAGATACAGGAGGTGTTGTCCTTCAAGAGAGAGATACAGGGGGTGTTGTCCTTCAAGAGAGAGATACAGGAGGTGTTGTCCTTCAAGAGAGAGATACAGGAGGTGTTGTCCTTCAGGAGAGAGATACAGGAGGTGTTGTCCTTCAAGAGAGAGAGATACAGGGGGTGTTGTCCTTCAAGAGAGAGAGATACAGTAGGTGTTGTCCTTCAAGAGAGAGAGATACAGGAGGTGTTGACCTTTAGGAGAGAGATACAGGAGGTGTTGTCCTTCAAGAGAGAGATACAGGAGGTGTTGTCCTTCAGGAGAGAGATACAGGAGGTGTTGTCCTTCAAGAGAGAGATACAGGAGGTGTTGTCCTTCAGGAGAGAGATACAGGAGATGTTGTCCTTCAAGAGAGAGATACAGGAGGTGTTGTCCTTCACTTAATGGATAAAGGAGGTGTTGTCCTTCAAGAGAGAGATACAGGGGGTGTTGTCCTTCAAGAGAGAGATACAGGAGGTGTTGTCCTTCAAGAGATGGATACAGGAGGTGTTGTCCTTCAAGAGATGGATACAGGAGGTGTTGTCCTTCAAGAGAGAGATACAGGAGGTGTTGTCCTTCAAGAGAGAGATACAGGAGGTGTTGTCCTTCAAGAGAGAGAGATACAGGAGGTGTTGTCCTTCAAGAGAGAGATACAGGAGGTGTTGTCCTTCAAGAGAGAGATACAGGAGGTGTTGTCCTTCAAGAGAGATAGATACAGGAGGTGTTGTCCTTCAAGAGAGAGATACAGGAGGTGTTGTCCTTCAAGAGAGAGATACAGGAGGTGTTGTCCTTCAAGATAGAGAGATACAGGAGGTGTTGTCCTTCAAGAGAGAGATACAGGAGGTGTTGTCCTTCAAGAGAGAGATACAGGAGGTGTTGTCCTTCAAGAGAAAGATTCAGGAGGTGTTGTCCTTCAAGAGAGAGATACAGGAGATGTTGTCCTTCAAGAGAGATACAGGGAGTGTTGTCCTTCAGGACAGAGAGATACAGGAGGTGTTGTCCTTCAAGAGAGAGATACAGGAGGTGTTGTCCTTTAAGAGAGAGATACAGGAGGTGTTGTCCTTCAAGAGAGAGATACAGGAGGTGTTGTCCTTCAAGAGAGAGATACAGGAGGTGTTGTCCTTCAAGAGAGAGAGATACAGGAGGTGTTGTCCTTCAAGAGAGAGATAAAGGAGGTGTTGTCCTTCAAGAGAGAGAGAAATACAGGAGGTGTTGTCCTTCAAGAGAGAGAGAGATACAGGAGGTGTTGTCCTTCAAGAGAGAGATACAGGAGGTGTTGTCCTTCAAGAGAGAGAGATACAGGAGGTGTTGTCCTTCAAGAGAGATACAGGAGGTGTTGTCCTTCAAGGGAGAGATACAGGAGGTGTTGTCCTTCAAGATAGAGATACAGGAGGTGTTGTCCTTCAAGACAGAGATACAGGAGGTGTTGTCCTTCAAGAGATGGATACAGGAGGTGTTGTCCTTCAAGAGAGATACAGGAGGTGTTGTCCTTCAAGAGAGAGAGATACAGGAGGTGGTGTCCTTCAAGAGAGAGATACAGGAGGTGTTGTCCTTCAAGAGAGAGATACAGGAGGTGTTGTCCTTCAAGAGAGAGAGAGACAGGAGGTGTTGTCCTTCACTTAATGGATAAAGGAGGTGTTGTCCTTCAAGAGAGAGATACAGGAGGTGTTGTCCTTCAAGAGAGAGATACAGGAGGTGTTGTCCTTCAAGAGAGAGAGATACAGGAGGTGTTGTCCTTCAAGAGAGAGATACAGGAGGTGTTGTCCTTCAAGAGAGAGATACAGGAGGTGTTGTCCTTCAAGAGAGATAGATACAGGAGGTGTTGTCCTTCAAGAGAGAGATACAGGAGGTGTTGTCCTTCAAGAGAGAGATACAGGAGGTGTTGTCCTTCAAGATAGAGAGATACAGGAGGTGTTGTCCTTCAAGAGAGAGATACAGGAGGTGTTGTCCTTCAAGAGAGAGATACAGGAGGTGTTGTCCTTCAAGAGAGAGAGATACAGGAGGTGTTGTCCTTCAAGAGAGAGATACAGGAGGTGTTGTCCTTCAAGAGAGAGATACAGGAGGTGTTGTCCTTCAAGAGAAAGATTCAGGAGGTGTTGTCCTTCAAGAGAGAGATACAGGAGGTGTTGTCCTTCAAGAGAGATACAGGGGGTGTTGTCCTTCAGGAGAGAGATACAGGAGGTGTTGTCCTTCAAGAGAGAGATACAGGAGGTGTTGTCCTTTAAGAGAGAGATACAGGAGGTGTTGTCCTTCAAGAGAGAGATACAGGAGGTGTTGTCCTTCAAGAGAGAGATACAGGAGGTGTTGTCCTTCAAGAGAGAGAGATACAGGAGGTGTTGTCCTTCAAGAGAGAGAGATACAGGAGGTGTTGCCCTTCAAGAGAGAGATACAGGAGGTGTTGTCCTTCAAGAGAGAGATACAGGAGGTGTTGTCCTTCAAGAGAGAGAGATACAGGAGGTGTTGTCCTTCAAGAGAGAGAGAGATACAGGAGGTGTTGTCCTTCAAGAGAGAGATACAGGAGGTGTTGTCCTTCAAGATAGAGAGATACAGGAGGTGTTGTCCTTCAAGAGAGAGATACAGGAGGTGTTGTCCTTCACTTAATGAATAAAGGAGGTGTTGTCCTTCAAGAGAGAGATACAGGAGGTGTTGTCCTTCAAGAGAGAGATACAGGAGGTGTTGTCCTTCAAGAGAGAGAGATACAGGAGGTGTTGTCCTTCAAGAGAGAGATACAGGAGGTGTTGTCCTTCAAGAGAGAGATACAGGAGGTGTTGTCCTTCAAGAGAGAGAGAGATACAGGAGGTGTTGTCCTTCAAGAGAGAGATACAGGAGGTGTTGTCCTTCAAGAGAGAGATACAGGAGGTGTTGTCCTTCAAGATAGAGAGATACAGGAGGTGTTGTCCTTCAAGAGAGAGATACAGGAGGTGTTGTCCTTCAAGAGAGAGATACAGGAGGTGTTGTCCTTCAAGAGAGAGAGATACAGGAGGTGTTGTCCTTCAAGAGAGAGAGATACAGGAGGTGTTGTCCTTCAAGAGAGAGATACAGGAGGTGTTGTCCTTCAAGAGAAAGATTCAGGAGGTGTTGTCCTTCAAGAGAGAGATACAGGAGGTGTTGTCCTTCAAGAGAGATACAGGGGGTGTTGTCCTTCAGGAGAGAGAGATACAGGAGGTGTTGTCCTTCAAGAGAGAGATACAGGAGGTGTTGTCCTTTAAGAGAGAGATACAGGAGGTGTTGTCCTTCAAGAGAGAGATACAGGAGGTGTTGTCCTTCAAGAGAGAGATACAGGAGGTGTTGTCCTTCAAGAGAGAGAGATACAGGAGGTGTTGTCCTTCAAGAGAGAGAGATAAAGGAGGTGTTGTCCTTCAAGAGAGAGAGAGATACAGGAGGTGTTGTCCTTCAAGAGAGAGATACAGGAGGTGTTGTCCTTCAAGAGAGAGATACAGGAGGTGTTGTCCTTCAAGAGAGAGAGATACAGGAGGTGTTGTCCTTCAAGAGAGATACAGGAGGTGTTGTCCTTCAAGGGAGAGATACAGGAGGTGTTGTCCTTCAAGATAGAGATACAGGAGGTGTTGTCCTTCAAGAGAGAGATACAGGAGGTGTTGTCCTTCAAGAGATGGATACAGGAGGTGTTGTCCTTCAAGAGAGATACAGGAGGTGTTGTCCTTCAAGAGAGAGAGATACAGGAGGTGTTGTCCTTCAAGAGAGAGATACAGGAGGTGTTGTCCTTCAAGAGAGAGATACAGGAGGTGTTGTCTTTCAAGAGAGAGAGATACAGGAGGTGTTGTCCTTCACTTAATGGATAAATGAGGTGTTGTCCTTCAAGAGAGAGATACAGGAGGTGTTGTCCTTCAAGAGAGAGATACAGGAGGTGTTGTCCTTCAAGATAGAGAGATACAGGAGGTGTTGTCCTTCAAGAGAGAGATACAGGAGGTGTTGTCCTTCAAGAGAGAGATACAGGAGGTGTTGTCCTTCAAGAGAGAGATACAGGAGGTGTTGTCCTTCAAGAGAGAGATACAGGAGGTGTTGTCCTTCAAGAGAGAGATACAGGAGGTGTTGTCCTTCAAGAGAGATATACAGGGGGTGTTGTCCTTCAGGAGAGAGCGATACAGGAGGTGTTGTCCTTCAAGAGAGAGATACAGGAGGTGTTGTCCTTTAAGAGAGAGATACAGGAGGTGTTGTCCTTCAAGAGTGAGATACAGGAGGTGTTGTCCTTCAAGAGAGAGAGATACAGGAGGTGTTGTCCTTCAAGAGAGAGAGATACAGGAGGTGTTGTCCTTCATGAGAGAGATACAGGAGGTGTTGTCCTTCAAGACAGAGATACAGGATGTGTTGTCCTTCAGGAGAGAGAGATACAGGAGGTGTTGTCCTTCAAGAGAGAGATACAGGAGGTGTTGTCCTTCAAGAGAGAGATACAGGAGGTGTTGTCCTTCAAGAGAGATATACAGGGGGTGTTGTCCTTCAGGAGAGAGAGATACAGGAGGTGTTGTCCTTCAAGAGAGATATACAGGAGGTGTTGTCCTTTAAGAGAGAGATTCAGGAGGTGTTGTCCTTCATGAGAGAGAGATACAGGAGGTGTTGTCCTTCAAAAGAGAGAAACAGGAGGTGTTGTCCTTCAAGAGAGAGAGATACAGGAGGTGTTGTCCTTCAAAAGAGAGATACAGGAGGTGTTGTCCTTCAAGACAGAGATACAGGAGGTGTTGTCCTTCATGAGAGAGAGATACAGGAGGTGTTGTCCTTCAAGACAGAGATACAGGAGGTGTTGTCCTTCATGAGAGAGAGATACAGGAGGTGTTGTCCTTCAAAAGAGAGATACATGAGGTGTTGTCCTTCAAGAGAGACAGATACAGGAGGTGTTGTCCTTCAAGAGAGAGATACAGGAGGTGTTGTCCTTCAAGACAGAGATACAGGAGGTGTTGTCCTTCAAGAGAGAGATACAGGAGGTGTTGTCCTTCAAGAGAGAGATACGGGAGGTGTTGTCCTTTAAGAGAGAGAGATACAGGAGGTGTTGTCCTTCAAGGCAGAGATACAGGAGGTGTTGTCCTTCAAGAGAGAGATATACAGGAGGTGTTGTCCTTCAAGACAGAGATACAGGAGGTGTTGTCCTTCAAGAGAGAGATACAGGAGGTGTTGTCCTTCAAGAGAGAGATACAGGAGGTGTTGTCCTTCAAGAGAGAGAGAGATACAGGAGGTGTTGACCTTTAGAAGAGAGATACAGGAGGTGTTGTCCTTCAAGAGAGAGATACAGGAGGTGTTGTCCTTCAGGAGAGAGATACAGGAGGTGTTGTCCTTCAAGAGAGAGATACAGGAGGTGTTGTCCTTCAGGAGAGAGATACAGGAGATGTTGTCCTTCAAGAGAGAGATACAGGAGGTGTTGTCCTTCACTTAATGGATAAAGGAGGTGTTGTCCTTCAAGAGAGAGATACAGGGGGTGTTGTCCTTCAAGAGAGAGATACAGGAGGTGTTGTCCTTCAAGAGATGGATACAGGAGGTGTTGTCCTTCAAGAGATGGATACAGGAGGTGTTGTCCTTCAAGAGAGAGATACAGGAGGTGTTGTCCTTCAAGAGAGAGATACAGGAGGTGTTGTCCTTCAAGAGAGAGATACAGGAGGTGTTGTCCTTCAAGATAGAGATACAGGAGGTGTTGTCCTTCAAAAGAGAGATACAGGAGGTGTTGTCCTTCAGGAGAGAGATACAGGAGGTGTTGTCCTTCAAGAGAGAGATACAGGATGTGTTGTCCTTCAGGAGAGAGATACAGGAGGTGTTGTCCTTCAAGAGATAGAGATACAGGAGGTGTTGTCCTTCACTTAATGGATAAAGGAGGTGTTGTCCTTCAAGAGAGAGATGCAGGGGGTGTTGTCCTTCAAGAGAGAGAGATACAGGAGGTGTTGTCCTTCAAGAGATGGATACAGGAGGTGTTGTCCTTCAAGAGAGAGATACAGGAGGTGTTGTCCTTCAAGAGATGGATATAGGAGGTGTTGTCCTTCAAGAGAGAGAGATACAGGAGGTGTTGTCCTTCAAGAGATGGATACAGGAGGTGTTATCCTTCAAGAGATGGATACAGGAGGTGTTGTCCTTCAAGAGAGAGATACAGGAGGTGTTGTCCTTCAAGAGAGAGATACAGGAGGTGTTGTCCTTCAAGAGAGAGATACAGGAGGTGTTGTCCTTCAAGATAGAGATACAGGAGGTGTTGTCCTTCAAGAGAGAGAGATACAGGAGGTGTTGTCCTTCAAGAGAGAGAGAGATACAGGAGGTGTTGACCTTTAGGAGAGAGATACAGGAGGTGTTGTCCTTCAAGAGAGAGATACAGGAGGTGTTGTCCTTCAGGAGAGAGATACAGGAGGTGTTGTCCTTCAAGAGAGAGATACAGGAGGTGTTGTCCTTCAGGAGAGAGATACAGGAGATGTTGTCCTTCAAGAGAGAGAGATACAGGAGGTGTTGTCCTTCACTTAATGGATAAAGGAGGTGTTGTCCTTCAAGAGAGAGATACAGGGGGTGTTGTCCTTCAAGAGAGAGATACAGGAGGTGTTGTCCTTCAAGAGATGGATACAGGAGGTGTTGTCCTTCAAGAGATGGATACAGGAGGTGTTGTCCTTCAAGAGAGAGATACAGGAGGTGTTGTCCTTCAAGAGAGAGATACAGGAGGTGTTGTCCTTCAAGAGAGAGATACAGGAGGTGTTGTCCTTCAAGATAGAGATACAGGAGGTGTTGTCCTTCAAGAGAGAGATACAGGAGGTGTTGTCCTTCAGGAGAGAGATACAGGAGGTGTTGTCCTTCAAGAGAGAGATACAGGATGTGTTGTCCTTCAGGAGAGAGATACAGGAGGTGTTGTCCTTCAAGAGATAGAGATACAGGATGTGTTGTCCTTCACTTAATGGATAAAGGAGGTGTTGTCCTTCAAGAGAGAGATGCAGGGGGTGTTGTCCTTCAAGAGAGAGAGATACAGGAGGTGTTGTCCTTCAAGAGAGACATACAGGAGGTGTTGTCCTTCACTTAATGGATAAAGGAGGTGTTGTCCTTCAAGAGAGAGAGATACAGGAGGTGTTGTCCTTCAAGAGAGAGAGATACAGGAGGTGTTGTCCTTCAAGAGAGAGATACAGGAGGTGTTGTCCTTCAAGAGAGAGATACAGGAGGTGTTGTCCTTCAGGAGAGAGAGATACAGGAGGTGTTGTCCTTCAGGAGAGATAGATACAGGAGGTGTTGTCCTTCAGGAGAGAGATACAGGAGGTGTTGTCCTTCAGGACAGAGAGATACAGGATGTGTTGTCCTTCAGGAGAGAGATACAGGAGGTGTTGTCCTTCAGGAGAGAGATACAGGACGTGTTGTCCTTCAAGAGAGAGAGATACAGGAGGTGTTGTCCTTCAGGAGAGAGATACAGGAGGTGTTGTCCTTCAAGAGAGAGATACAGGAGGTGTTGTCCTTCAGGAGAGAGATACAGGAGGTGTTGTCCTTCAAGAGAGAGATACAGGGGGTGTTGTCCTTCAAGAGAGAGATACAGGAGGTGTTGTCCTTCAAGAGAGAGATACAGGAGGTGTTGTCCTTCAGGAGAGAGATACAGGAGGTGTTGTCCTTCAAGAGAGAGAGATACAGGGGGTGTTGTCCTTCAAGAGAGAGAGATACAGTAGGTGTTGTCCTTCAAGAGAGAGAGATACAGGAGGTGTTGACCTTTAGGAGAGAGATACAGGAGGTGTTGTCCTTCAAGAGAGAGATACAGGAGGTGTTGTCCTTCAGGAGAGAGATACAGGAGGTGTTGTCCTTCAAGAGAGAGATACAGGAGGTGTTGTCCTTCAGGAGAGAGATACAGGAGATGTTGTCCTTCAAGAGAGAGATACAGGAGGTGTTGTCCTTCACTTAATGGATAAAGGAGGTGTTGTCCTTCAAGAGAGAGATACAGGGGGTGTTGTCCTTCAAGAGAGAGATACAGGAGGTGTTGTCCTTCAAGAGATGGATACAGGAGGTGTTGTCCTTCAAGAGATGGATACAGGAGGTGTTGTCCTTCAAGAGAGAGATACAGGAGGTGTTGTCCTTCAAGAGAGAGATACAGGAGGTGTTGTCCTTCAAGAGAGAGATACAGGAGGTGTTGTCCTTCAAGATAGAGATACAGGAGGTGTTGTCCTTCAAGAGAGAGATACAGGAGGTGTTGTCCTTCAGGAGAGAGATACAGGAGGTGTTGTCCTTCAAGAGAGAGATACAGGATGTGTTGTCCTTCAGGAGAGAGATACAGGAGGTGTTGTCCTTCAAGACATAGAGATACAGGATGTGTTGTCCTTCACTTAATGGATAAAGGAGGTGTTGTCCTTCAAGAGAGAGATGCAGGGGGTGTTGTCCTTCAAGAGAGAGAGATACAGGAGGTGTTGTCCTTCAAGAGAGACATACAGGAGGTGTTGTCCTTCAAGAGAGAGATACAGGAGGTGTTGTCCTTCAAGAGAGAGATACAGGAGGTGTTGTCCTTCAAGAGAGAGATACAGGAGGTGTTGTCCTTCAGGAGAGAGAGATACAGGAGGTGTTGTCCTTCAGGAGAGATAGATACAGGAGGTGTTGTCCTTCAGGAGAGAGATACAGGATGTGTTGTCCTTCAGGACAGAGAGATACAGGATGTGTTGTCCTTCAGGAGAGAGATACAGGAGGTGTTGTCCTTCAGGAGAGAGATACAGGACGTGTTGTCCTTCAAGAGAGAGAGATACAGGAGGTGTTGTCCTTCAGGAGAGAGATACAGGAGGTGTTGTCCTTCAAGAGAGAGATACAGGAGGTGTTGTCCTTCTGGAGAGAGATACAGGAGGTGTTGTCCTTCAAGAGAGAGATACAGGGGGTGTTGTCCTTCAAGAGAGAGATACAGGAGGTGTTGTCCTTCAAGAGAGAGATACAGGAGGTGTTGTCCTTCAGGAGAGAGATACAGGAGGTGTTGTCCTTCAAGAGAGAGAGATACAGGGGGTGTTGTCCTTCAAGAGAGAGATACAGGTGGTGTTGTCCTTCAAGAGAGAGATACAGGAGGTGTTGTCCTTCACTTAATGGATAAAGGAGGTGTTGTCCTTCAACAGAGAGAGATACAGGATGTGTTGTCCTTCAAGAGAGAGATACAGGAGGTGTTGTCCTTCAAGAGAGAGAGATACAGGAGGTGTTGTCCTTCAAGAGAGAGATACAGGAGGTGTTTTCCTTCAAGAGAGATATATACAGGAGGTGTTGTCCTTCAGGAGAGAGAGATACAGGAGATGTTGTCCTTCAAGAGAGAGAGATACAGGAGGTGTTGTCCTTCAGGAGAGAGATACAGGAGGTGTTGTCCTTCAGGAGAGAGAGATACAGGAGGTGTTGTCCTTCAAGAGAGAGATACAGGAGGTGTTGTCCTTCAAGAGAGAGATACAGGGGGTGTTGTCCTTCAAGAGAGAGAGATACAGGAGGTGTTGTCCTTCAAGAGAGAGATACAGGAGGTGTTGTCCTTCAAGACAGAGATACAGGAGGTGTTGTCCTTCAAGAGAGAGATATAGGAGGTGTTGTCCTTCAAGAGAGAGATACAGGAGGTGTTGTCCTTCAAGAGAGAGATACAGGAGGTGTTGTCCTTCAAGAGAGAGAGATATATGAGGTGTTGTCCTTCAAGAGAGATACAGGAGGTGTTGTCCTTCAAGAGAGAGATACAGGAGGTGTTGTCCTTCAAGAGAGAGAGATACAGGAGGTGTTGTCCTTCAAGAGAGAGATACAGGATGTGTTGTCCTTCAAGAGAGAGAGATACAGGAGGTGTTGTCCTTCAAGAGAGAGATACAGGAGGTGTTGTCCTTCAAGAGAGAGAGAGATACAGGAGGTGTTGTCCTTCAAGAGAGAGAGATACAGGAGGTGTTGTCCTTCAAGAGATAGAGATACAGGAGGTGTTGTCCTTCAAGAGAGAGATACAGGAGGTGTTGTCCTTCAAGAGAGAGAGATACAGGCGGTGTTGTCCTTCAAGAGAGAGAGATACAGGAGGTGTTGTCCTTCAAGAGAGAGATACAGGAGGTGTTGTCCTTCAAGAGAGAGATACAGGAGGTGTTGTCCTTCAAGAGAGAGATACAGGAGGTGCTGTCCTTCAAGAGAGAGATACAGGAGGTGTTGTCCTTCAAGAGAGAGATACAGGAGGTGTTGTCCTTCAAGAGAGAGAGATACAGGAGGTGTTGTCCTTCATGAGAGAGATACAGGAGGTGTTGTCCTTCATGAGAGAGATACAGGAGGTGTTGTCCTTCATGAGAGAGATACAGGATGTGTTGTCCTTCAAGAGAGAGATACAGGAGGTGTTGTCCTTCAAGACAGAGATACAGGAGGTGTTGTCCTTCATGAGAGAGAGATACAGGAGGTGTTGTCCTTCAAAAGAGAGAAACAGGAGGTGTTGTCCTTCAAGAGAGAGAGATACAGGAGGTGTTGTCCTTCAAAAGAGAGATACAGGAGGTGTTGTCCTTCAAGAGAGAGAGATACAGGAGGTGTTGTCCTTCAAGAGAGAGATACAGGAGGTGTTGTCCTTCACTTAATGGATACAGGAGGTGTTGTCCTTCACTTAATGGATACAGGAGGTGTTGTCCTCACTTCAGCTTGAGAAAACGTTGAATGGGTTCTTTGACACGTTCAGTATGTTCTTTGCAACTGACTTTCTGATATAGCATTCCACCTGACTGGTGCTTTATTCTATTTAGCTCACAACCAACCCCTATAGGGGGCGCCCTCGTGGCGCATACCATAGTGCCTCGCGCACCTACGTGGCCGACCCGGGTTCGATCCCAGCTCCCGTCGTTATTTGTCGCATGTCTTCCCCACCTCTCCTCCAGTTCGCCCTCTCCTCTGTCGGTCCTGCGTGGCCAAATAAAGCTGTAAAAATGCTAAAAAATTATAAAAAAAAAAAATAATAATAAAAAAAAAAAACCCTATAGAATGGATCCCCTCTTTATTTAATAATTTATTTATATATATGTCATTTCTATAGTGCATTTAATTATTTGTATTAATCTCTCTTTTTTATCTAATCGCTAATCAATTTGACATAACGAAAAGCTCTAAGGTTCATGCTTTATCATATCTGTGCTACTTTTGGATCAATACATATATAATATATATATATATATATATATACATGTATGTATTGGATCTCACACACATATTAATACTTTATTTGGTTCCACAAATTATATTACATAAATAGGGAATCAAATGTATTGGGGCCAAGCAGCACTGAACACTTAAGGGTACACATAGCACCTCCTTCTCCACGTGGCTAAGCTGCCAATAATAGCTGAGACAGAGCAATATTTGGCCATTTGTTTGGCTTTTCTTTTAGACATTGCAGCAATTCTCAGACCGGTCATGGTGCATTTGTATACATGGCCAAGACTTCCGAATACAAGTACAATATATCTACACCTATGCCCAAGGTCGGCCATCACACTGAGCAGTGGTTGGTATTTGATATACTTGTTCCGGAAGGCCTGGTCCATGTACAGATCAAAGGTACAGCCTACTTCTATGACCAGCACCTCCCTGTGGCTGGTGTCAACAAAAACAACATCCGGTGTATTTGGTATGTTAGCAAAGACATCGCTGGTAAGACGCTTTCTTCCCATCTTTCCTATTAACACAATGGGGACGAACAACGGATATACGTGTTTCGATTCCACCCGTTGTGGACAGAAGCACGGATATATCCGTGGCAAGTTGTTTTGGCTTTTATTCCATTTTAATAACCTATTCAAGGTCGCCGAGCTGCACTGCAGATGTACCCTACTCTTTGAATTCGCCAAAGTGCAATACCGGCCAGATCCTCTTAGGGGCGCTGTCGCGATAATGCAGTGCGCCCTGTGGCTGAACGGAGCATTATTTTTTTTACTTTCAATGAAGTTTTCAGTTAGCTGGATTCTGGATGTGCAGCCTGTAGCTTGGATTACGTTTTGGATCGCGGATTTCACTATGCAATAAGGGGATTTATCATCAGCCAATGGACATATCGATCTACCAGATGGCGATCGATAACGGGGAAATGCTTGCGGGGATCCAACCGGCTCATGGTAAGATCTTTTTCACGTAAATTACAGCCCGATCGAGCCTTGTTATCAAGTTTCAAGTTTCTTTAATAGTTGTCATACAGAAGTACAGAATACCTTTATACAAAATGCTTCTTACTGTTACGCTCCAGAGACTGTGCTAGACAAGATAAGTGTGAAATAAAATAGTATAGCATGTAAAAATAGAAGTAAAAATAGAAGTAAAAATAGAAGTCACAGTGTTCAGTATATACATATGTACAATGTTCGATGCAGAATAGAAGTAACTGAGTTACCATACAATATACAATATACTATGCAATGTACTAATATACAATACTATATAGTGCAAAGCAGAAATGCGATGAGGTACAATTTAGGTACAATTTACAGTAAGGTGTACGGGTTGTAGTGCAAATCCTTTACCAATAAATATAAAGTGTGTTTAGGTGTTCTAAAGTGTGGAGAGTGGGTGCTGCAGTGTGTTGTTTGTTTAAAGTGAGTGTGTGCGTGTGGATGTGTGTGCTGTGTGCATTTGATGGTTGTTGCATAGTGTTTATTGTTCGTTGAGCAGCCTGATGGCCTGGGGATAGAAGCTTCTTCTGAGTCTTTCTGTGCTTGCCATGAGACTCCGGTATCGCTTGCCTGACAGCAGCAGTTCAAAGAGGCAGTTGTTTGAGTGGCTGGAGTCCTTGATGATTCTCTTAGCCTTACCCCTGCACCGCTTGTTGTAAATGTTCTGGAGGGTGGGAAGCCCCCCTCCAATTGTGCGTTCGGCTGAACGTGTCACTCTCTGTAGTCTGCTTCGGTCTTGTGCGGTGCTATTCCCAAACCAGGAGGTGATATTGCCAGTCAGGATGCTCTCTATTGTACATGAGTAGAAGTTCTTAAGGATCTTCTGACTGACTTGGAACTTCCTTAGGCGCCTGAGGAAGTAGAGGCGTTGTCGTGCCTTCTTCACAACACTGTCAATGTGTGTGGTCCATGTCAAGTCCTCGGATATGTGGGCTCCGAGGTACTTAAAACTGTTCACTCTCTCAACCGGTGCCCCGTCGATGCTGAGGGGGCTGTAGTCCTTGACCCCCGACCTCCTAAAGTCCACAATCATCTCCTTTGTTTTGCTGACGTTCAGGGAGAGGCTGTTCTCCTGGCACTCTATGATACGATACGATCGGCCTATGTGGCTACTTAGACGAACACGGTTATTGGTAATCAATAATAAGAAACAACGTCCCCCGCCCCCCCCCCCCCCCCCCCCCCTTTCATGCATACATGCTTGAGGATCGTACCGATCATATGCAGTTTGAGTTTTAACTGTAGCATTAACTGTAGCATCTGTATAACGAAATGTCATTGGCTATAACGTTAGTAGCTATTAGCCCTTTATCTTGCCTTCCAGGAAATATCCTAGCCGGAATCCCTTATAACGCTTATATTCACGGCGCTATAAAATGAGAATGTATTGATGAAAAAAATTATTCTTTAAAGGGGAACTATTTTACTATTTCTTTCACTATTTGGGCACTTTTACACAATTCCTGTGAGTCTATGGAACACCTCTGTAATATATATATATTTTTTATTCATTGTTTTGTATTTCTATCAAGTCCTCAAAAACAGCATTTTTCTACCTCAAGATCTTAAGCCGTTTTGAGCCTGGGCTCCAACCACAATGGTTGCACCTGGTTCGCCTGAACATTAACATGCAGCGGTGTCTCTCTGACATCACATTTCGCGCACATTTTCAAATGACTCAGTTCAGTGAGGGTGAATATTGTGAGAGGAGAATGGGAAGAATGCGCCAATATGAGAATTTTGAGACATAGATCATATTAATATAAGTTCACATAGCTAGGAAACAATGCTAAACACTCAAAAAGGCCATTTATAAGATAGTTCCCCTTTAAGCCATTTTGAAGGGACGGTTTATGGTCTCGATTGACAATGAGAATGGACAGATAGCAATACTATAAAGTATAGATTTAGCTCTACAAACAGCCCCAAGTCTGTTTACATTTGCTGGTCCTCTTGAGTGATATTAGACGCATCCCAATGGCCCCGAATGTGTTAAGGTTTGTTTTTCCTGTGGGAGTTCTCCTTATCTTTACCCGGGGTTCGGCCAGGGGATGTTGTTCTGTTCCATCCTGGGCCTGTGAAGCCCATTGAGACATGTCATGTAATTTAGGGCTAGATAAATACATCTGCCTTGACTTGACTTGATGTACATTTTGGGGTATGCTTTTGGCTTTTTACGCAATCATTCCCACTGAAATCCAGCAGCCGGCACCGTGGCCAAAATGGACAATTAGTGCAAAGGACCAGCGCAGCCATCATGAAACGTCCGCTGCAATTTGAACGAGAGGAGTGTTCCAAATTGTGTGATGTCTCCATTTCCCTGCTCTCATTCAAACTGCAACCATAAATGTGTGCCTTCTTTGTGGCCATTTGTGGTCCTTCCTTCTTGAGACTCCTGAATATCCTGAAGGTTCAGTGTCACTTTCATTTCATTTAATTTCAAACCTTTATTTAAACTCAAAGGGGAACTGAGGTTTCCCTCATTTACAGTCACGTCGAGTGTAGCTACATACAGAAATAAGAGGGAAAAAGGCATATAAAATAACACATCATATAAAATCATAACAATAAGACAACAAGTAGGGGCAAGAGTGGGGATAACAGCGATTGTGCCACCTGCTCCTCGGAACATGGCTGGAATAGAGAGAGACAGAGAGAGACAGAGAGAGACAGATAGATAGAAACAGATAGACAGACAGACAGACAGACAGACAGACAGACAGACAGACAGACAGACAGACAGACAGACAGACAGACAGACAGACAGACAGACAGACAGACAGACAGACAGACAGACAGACAGAGAGGGAGGGAGGGAGGGAGGGAGGGAGGGAGGGAGGGAGGGAGGGAGGGAGGGAGGGAGGGAGGGAGGGAGGGAGGGAGGGAGGGAGGGAGGGAGGGAGGGAGAGAGAGAGACAGAGAGAAAGACAGAGAGAAAGACAGAGAAAGACAGACAGACAGAGAGAGACAGAGAGAGACAGAGAGAGACAGACAGACAGAGAGAGACAGAGAAACAGCCCTATGTCAACATCAAAACGCCGTTATTATGATCAACCTGTAACTTGTGTTCTCTCCATGTTGAGAAAGCGACAGACAGAGGTAACCGTTAAGATAATTAGCGCTGTTATTGTGCGTAAAAATATGAGTGCATGTTACGTCCATGGGGAGAGTGGGAAAGAAAGGAGCAATGTTTTATCCAAAGTGATTCAGACTTCTGCCGCAACTCAAGCGGGTGCCACCTGCAGAAGTTCTCAGACGACTCCTCCATCGTAAGCTACATCACCGACGATGATGAGGAGGAGTACAGAGCCCTGGTGGAGAGCTTCGTGGGGTGGAGCGACAGCAACCACCTCCAACTCAACACCAGTAAGACCAAGGAGCTGGTGGTGGACTTCCGGAGGGGCAAGAAGAGACCCCCCCCGATTCCCATCTCCATCCGAGGGGTGGATGTGGAGATGGTGGACTCATACAAGTTCCTTGGGGTACACCTGAACAATAAACTGGACTGGTCGGACAACACAGAGGCCCTCTACAGGAAGGGACAGAGCAGGCTGTTCTTCCTGAGGAGACTCAGGTCCTTCAATGTGTGCAACAGACTGCTGCAGTCTTTTTACCAGTCTGTTGTGGCCAGCATCCTCTTCTATGCTGTGGCATGCTGTGGAGGCTACATCAACTCAAGGGACACCAACAAGCTCAACAAGCTGGTGAGGAAGGCTAGCTCCGTGGTGGGAGTCGAGCTACCTAGACTTGAGGTGATGGCAGAGAGGGGGATGATAAGGAAGCTGGCTGCCATCATGAAGAACCCCTACCACCCCCTCTACGACGAGCTACACTGAAAAAAAAAGTTTGTTGGATTTACTTGATTTGAATGTGTACATTGGTTCCACATGATCAGAATATTATGTCCAACTGACATACTTTTCTCATTCTCCTTACTTACTTATTGCTTGTGAACCCAACATATTGCATTCACATTAAGATTACTTAAAATAAACATGTTGATTCAACATATTTGTCGTTACAGTAAACACAATTTAATTGTGTAACGTTAACATATTTTAATGATGTTCAACACTAACTCCAACTTGATTTCTTAATGTAAATCTAACTTGATTTGTTCAAAACCCAACTTGATTTCTTAATGTAAATCTAACTTGATTTGTTCAAAACACAACTTGATTTCTTAATGTAAATCTAACTTGATTTGTTCAAAACACAACTTGATTTCTTAATGTAAATCTAACTTGATTTGTTCAAAACACAACTTGATTTCTTAATGTAAATCTAACTTGATTTGTTCAAGTTAACACAACTTGATTTCTTAAAGTGAATCTAACTTGATTTGTTCAAGTTCATACAATCTTACATGTTTTGGCATTGACAAAAAGAGTCAGAGTTATGTACCAAAAATGTTTAACATTTTATTGACCATGAGGTAGGTGAACAACAGCAGTGGCTATATATAGTCAATATATAATAATAGATAGTCAATGTTTCTAAAACTGTTCGGGACAGTTGACTATCAAAGTTGAAATACAAAATACAACAAGTAAACCCTGCATCGACAGCATATAAATACTGCTGGGAATGTAACAGAAACTATCAAGTAGGTCCAAGCTTAAGAGTCAGAGTTATGTACCAAAAATGTTTAACATTTTATTGACCATGAGGTAGGTGAACAACAGCAGTGGCTATATATAGTCAATATATAATAATAGATAGTCAATGTTTCTAAAACTGTTCGGGACAGTTGACTATCAAAGTTGAAATACAAAATACAACAAGTAAACCCTGCATCGACAGCATATAAATACTGCTGGGAATGTAACAGAAACTATCAAGTAGGTCCAAGCTTTTGCATCACTACGATTAAGGCATCACAACACATTAAAACACATTTAGCTGGTTAGTGTTTGTCCTTGTATTTAAAGATATATCCATTAATTTTGAATTGATAGCACTAGTACATTTCCATAATGTTTTGAATTGTTAGTGTTTTAATTCTCTTTTAATTTAGTTGTTTAAGAACTCCTGGTAAGTTAGTGTGATAGAAACGTGTTTGTATTTTGCGTGTATGTGTCTCGGTGTGATCAAAATGTGTGCGTATGTTGCATGTATGTGTCTTGGTGTTATACAAATGTGTGTGTATGTTGTGTGTATGTGTCTTGGTGTGTTTGAAGCTCTGCAATGTAGTTTTGGGAACAAAAACATGACCTGTAGTATAATGTTTCAGTGGTTCTCTATAAAGTGCATATGCTCACTGTAAAAGACAAATACAAAATACTGTGAACTGTTACCACAAACAAATGAAAATAAGGGAAAAAAAACTACTGTTGATATACATCTGGTGTAAGATTAAGTAATGGATGAAGAGAAATACAAAATACAACAAGGAAACCCTGCATCGACAGCATATAGTCAATGTTTCTAAAACTGTTCGGGACAGTTGACTATCAAAGTTGAAATACAAAATACAACAAGTAAACCCTGCATCGACAGCATATAAATACTGCTGGGAATGTAACAGAAACTATCAAGTAGGTCCAAGCTTTTGCATCATTACGATTAAGGCATCATAACACATTAAAACACATTTTGCTGGTTAGTGTTTGTCCTTGTATTTAAAGATATATCCATTAATTATGAATTGATAGCACTAGTACATTTCCATAATGTTTTGAATTGGTTAGTGCAGTAGATATTTCTATTATAATTATAGATCAGAGCTTTAATAATGTAACTAATGGACTTGATTTGTCACTCATGTGCTCAGTGATGCACAGTGATCAGACTATATATGCATCACTGTGCCTCACTGCATCACTGAGCACAGAGTGACGGTTACCATCTTCCTGGACTTTTACTTTTAAAACAACATTGTCAATATTACACTTATAAACTTAATGTAGATCTCTATTTTTACTGTATTTATATTAGCATGTACATACATTACATAGGAAATGTGAATCCCGGACCGTATTTTATTTTATTCTTTATTCTTAGGCAATTTTTTGTTCTTATTTGTTATTTGTTTTGTCTACATAAATGTTTACTGTGAACAATTTGTAGTGCCAAATTTCCCTCGGGATGATTAAAGTATTTCTATTCTATTCTATTTATGTTACAGGGTTAGGTGCTGGGAATGTAACAGAAACTATCAAGTAGGTCCAAGCTTTTGCATCACTACAGATTAAGGCATTCTTTAACAGCATAAATGGGATTTAAAAGGCAAATACAAAATACTGTGAACTGTTACCACAAACAAATGAAAATAAGGGAAAACTACTGTTGATACACATCTGGTGTAAGATTAAGTAATGGATGAAGAGAAATACAAAATACAACAAGTAACTTGAACTTACTTGAACAACAAGTAAACCCTGCATCGACAGCATAGGTAAATACTTCACCTACAAACATAATACTGTTCTGACAGCACAACAGTATTGGTGTAATGAAGAGATTTGGTGAAAAATAGAAAAACTTTAAGTGCGTATGTTTATAAAAAGCAATGAAATAAATTATGTAATAACAACAGATGGCGAGGTGGTGCAGGTTTGATTGAGACATTTTGATAGCAGGTGATCTTAAAGGAAAACTCAAACATTTTGGGAAATTAGCTTATTTAACATCTTCCCTCGAGTTAGACAAGAAGATATATACCTTTTTCGTCTCTCTGCATGCATTGGGCTTAGGGAACGCCTGGACCGTTAGCCTAGCTTAGCTTCATCACTGGAAGTGGGGCAGACATCTAGCCTAGTTCACTACAGTCAGGAAATATACTCCAAATACAATCAAAATACAACTCCCAAACGTTCCTCTAAACATATTGTGACCTGTGTATTTACCACGTCTCCCAGTCACACAAGTCTCCCAGTCACACAAGTCTCCCAGTCACACAAGTCTCCCAGTCACACAAGTCTCCTAGTCACACAAGTCTCCAAGTCACACAAGTCACACGAGTCTCCCAGTCACACAAGTCTCCAAGTCGCACAAGTCACACGAGTCTCCAAGTCACACAAGTCACACAAGTCTCCAAGTCGCACAGGTCACATGAGTCTCCAAGTCACACAAGTCTCCAAGTCACACAAGTCTCCAAGTCACACAAGTCACACAAGTCTCCAAGTCACACAAGTCTCCCAGTCACACAAGTCTCCCAGTCACACAAGTCTCCAAGTCACACAAGTCACATGAGTCTCCCAGTCACACAAGTCTCCAAGTCGCACAAGTCACACAAGTCTCCAAGTCACACAAGTCTCCCAGTCACACAAGCCTCCAAGTCACACAAGTCACACGAGTCTCCCAGTTACACAAGTCTCCAAGTCACACAAGTCACACAAGTCTCCAAGTCACACAAGTCTCCCAGTCACACAAGTCTCCAAGTCACACAAGTCACACGAGTCTCCCAGTAACACAAGTCTCCAAGTCACACAAGTCACACGAGTCTCCAAGTCACACAAGTCTCCAAGTCGCACAAGTCACATGAGTCTCCAAGTCACACAAGTCTCCAAGTCACACAAGTCTCCCAGTCACACAAGCCTCCAAGTCACACAAGTCACACGAGTCTCCCAGTTACACAAGTCTCCAAGTCACACAAGTCACACAAGTCTTCAAGTCACACAAGTCTCCCAGTCACACAAGTCTCCAAGTCACACAAGTCACACGAGTCTCCCAGTAACACAAGTCTCCAAGTCACACAAGCCACACGAGTCTCCAAGTCACACAAGTCACACAAGTCTCCTATTCACACAAGTCTCCAAGTCACACAAGTCTCCCAGTCACACAAGTCTCCAAGTCACACAAGTCACACAAGTCTCCTATTCACACAAGTCTCCAAGTCACACAAGTCTCCCAGTCACACGAGTCTCCAAGTCACACAAGTCACACGAGTCTCCTATTCACACAAGTCTCCAAGTCACACAAGTCTCCCAGTCACACAAGTCTCCAAGTCACACAAGTCACACGAGTCTCCCAGTCACACAAGTCTTCAAGTCACACAAGTCTCCCAGTCACACGAGTCTCCAAGTCACACAAGTCTCCCAGTCACACGAGTCTCCAAGTCACACAAGTCACACAAGTCTCCAAGTCACACAAGTCTCCAAGTCACACAAGTCTCCCAGTCACACAAGTGACTTGGAGACTTGTGTGACTGGGAGACTTGTGTGACTGGGAGACGTGGTAAATACACAGGTCACAACATGTTTACAGGAACATTTTGGAGTTGTATTTGGAGTATATTTCCTGACTGTAGTGAACTAGGCTATGTCTGCCCCACTTCCAGTGATGAAGCTAAGCTAGGCTAACGGTCCAGGCGTTCTCTAAGCCCAATGCATGAAGAGAGACGAAAAAGGTATGTATCTTCTTGTCCAACTCCAGGGAAGATGTTGGAGTTTTACTTTAAGATGCCTCGGCGGCGCATAGAATAAGTGGGCCCAATGTCTATCACTGTCTGTCTGTCTCTGTTTGTTTCTCTCCGTCGGTCAACAAGTTTTTAGCTAATTAACATTTTCAACGTGCTTTCACTGAAAGAGCCTGTTTTTTAGAGCGAGTGCCTTGTTTGAAAGTTTACCTCCATCCAGTTCCATGAAAATCTTTTGGATTACCTCAAATGTGTAGCGGAGCTGCGAAGGGTAGCTGAGGTTTAAGGCATACATCAGTCCGAACAGCATTGCAACAGCTAATGCGCCATTATCCAGACCTTCCAATATCTTGGTGCCTTCGAGGATAATTCCTATGTTCTCTGGTTCGTCACTTGAAGCATGATCTTTAAGAACATAAATCCCCACAGTGGTGTCTTCAATGGCCTTGTTGATGACGTCTTCATCCATGCCCTGTAGAAAACAGACAAAGGTTAAACAAAGGCAAACACCTTATATTGATTGATTGAAAACCTTTATTTATCCCTGAGGGGAGATTCAGATGTCCATTACAGCATAACAGCAATTTAAAAACAGTAAAAACAGTAAATACATAACATACACTTATTAGTATGTGTTAAAAACAAGATGGACAAATACATAGGGATAAAAAGAGCTAAAATAGGGCTAAAATAGAGCTATAAGTGGTGAAAAGAGGGGGGGGGGGTAAGTCTGTGGCTAAATATGTCTCAGCCCTGACAAACAGACAGTGGCATCAATATAAACATAAAAGTGAAGATACTTTCTGTTACAATTAGTCATGGGTCAGACCTTACTGCATGGACTACAAGGCCAAATGAGAAAAGAAATAAGTACCGATTCATGTAGGCCTACATACCACATATTCTCGCACAAGGCTTTCTGGATCTTCACCCATGTAGATACACAGTCCCTTCAGGATACACTCACGTACAGCATCCATGTCATCACACTGAAAGGAACATTTCTTGATTAGTGTCTTAATTCAGCCATTGTGCTTTATTTTAAAGTCAACTACTGGTTTAAACTGTTATATGTACATATTTCTCTGAGAATATAACAGTAGGATTCCTACAATGGCACAAGCCTTGCTGTGAGTAGCGTTGCACGGTATACCAGTATTGAAAAATTAACGCGGCACTAGAGGTTTGAAAGCGGTACTATACCTCATTTTAGAGGAAAGGTTCAAAATGAGACAAAAAGATGCAAATAGTGAAAGGAAAAAGATGAAAAATAAAGCACTCATGGCCTCCTGTACAATTTGATTGCCCTCTTTACCATTCATTTGTGGTAACAAAAAAATTCATTTCCATAGCCATTCCTCCAATAAAAAAAATCTTAATTCCCCCAAAACAGCCATAATTCAAAACTTTGTAGGTTTTTCATGACAGTGGGACCAGTTAGCACTTACGTCAGCCATTTGTGGCATTTGCCTTTTGAGCTTTTCCCCTAGCTGTCCTCCCCTCTTTTGGAACAGCTTCGTCAGGTTGTCAGAGTGGAGATCAAGCTGAGACAGGAACTTGGACTGAAGTGGCATGGTGGTGATTCTCTTGAATTCAGCATTGATCTGAAGACAGGTAAAAAGCACAGGAATCGGAATAAAATGGTTAGAGGGTAGTTATATATACAGCCGATCAGGAAGGGGGAGATATAGCACAACGAAATATAAAATCATATTAGCAGTTTCACAATGGACCCAACACTTCCCTTGTAACGTTATCAACAGCAAATCCAAGATGAGATAAGCCATACATACCTCACTGACTTCAAAGAGAGCTGGCCACCTTGCCATGAAAGGCTCCACCATTGGTGCATCACGGACGACTTCAAGTCTTCTATGTGCGAAAGTCTTCTCCATCTTCAGTTTCACAACATCTCTGTTGTTCCTCTTCTTCACATCCAAGAGTAGATCTTTCTGCATGGCCTCCAGACTTTCCTTCGTTTCTGCTGATGGGTATGGTGGGCAGAAGTTAACCTCTGCTCTCTTGGCCTTTTTGACACCGAAGGCTGCACGCTTTCCTGTTGGTTTGTTTCTTAAAGAGTTCACCGTCACCTCTGGGCAGCCCAGATGTCTCAGCTCTCTGCGGTAGTTACCCAATTTATATTTTAAACTCATCTTCCATGCGCCATATCCAGTGCTGGACCCCTTCTCAGTTAAACATGGATGTGCCTTAATAAGACTCTGGGCTGTTTGTTCCATCTCCGTATCACTGACATAGACTTTATACAGAACAATTTCCTGCACTAAACCATCAAGGATGGCTGACTTCAACTTGGGATCAGGGGTAAGTACAGTGCCATTTTGACTATAAGCTAAATTTGCCTGCTCAAGTTTTATTTCAGCATCATAAGGGAACTTAGGCACGTGGAAAACAGCAGGCCAAGAGGACCGTGAGCTCCTAAACTCAATTGATGGCAGTACATCTGGATCCACAGATTCAGGCACTTGAGAAGAAGTAGGCCAAGAGGACGTTGTAGACCCACTCGATGACAGTATATCTGTATCCATAGATCCATCCGACGAGAGCAGAGAAGTATTTCCAGAGAAAGGATCGAGAGCTTGGGGGTTTAGGACTGGATAGAGAATAATGGGCCTTGACATATCAACAACTTTAAGAGTACCTTTGTCTTCTAGTTCTGAAATGGAGGTAAGGTTAAGGAAATCATTTCCAAACAAGGAGTCCTTAAATTGAAGTCTGAAGCTGCCCTGAAATCCACACTGTTTCATCACTTCAATAAGAAGGCCATCAACGGATGCAGGGAATCCATGGGAGAGAGTCAATCTCTGAGAGCTGCCATCAGTCAAGATTTCAGTTCAGTTCAGTTCAGAGTTTTTATTTGCCACATGGAATAATACAATCATAGTTTCTTCATTAAAAAATCATAAATAGCCATTCCATGGACAAAAGGAGCAGGAAGAATAATAAATCTTATAATTACCTGCCCCTTATTCCTAAACTAACATGTATTTTCTTAATGGTCGACGTATAACCTTATTTACACAAATAATCATTTATACCATTATAAAAGAAACACAATCCACAGTTAAACAAGAAAAATTTAAATAATAATAATAATGATAAAGAATAAAAAAGAAAAGAAAGAGAAGAGAAAAAAAAAGATCTCACTATTCATATTACATTTTGATTTTCATACTGACTAAATATTTTTTTTTTATAAATTTTTTTGAATTGATAAACACTGTTACATCCCTTAAGCTCGCTATGGAGAGAATTCCATAACTTTACACCAATAACTGAAGGACACATCTGTTTAAGTGTGGTACGTGCAAACTGATGTTTAAAATTGTATTTTCTCCTACTAAACTCACTTTCTAAATGAAAAAGATTTTGTAGTTTTTCTGGCAGTGTATTATTTCTTGCCCTAAACATAATTAACATTGTTTGAAACTTAACCATGTCTTCAAGTTTAATTATTCTAGATTTAATAAATAATATATTTGTGTGTTCTCGATAACTCACTTTATGTGTGATTCGTACAGCCCTCTTCTGTAGTATATATAATGGTTTTATATTTGTCCCATAAGTATTCCCCCATACTTCAACACAATAACTGATATAAGGTGAGATGAGTGAGCAGTAGAGTGTTCTCATTGCCTCATACTCTAACACATCCTTTACTTTATTCATAACAAAAATACTCTTGGACATCTTTTTTTTAACGTGTGCTATGTGCGATTTCCATGTTAATTTATCATCCATAATCACACCAAAACGAAATTCATTAACTCTCTCTATATCAGCTCCATCTATGGTCAGTACTATATTTTCATCTAGTTTTCGATTGCCAAAAATCATAAATTTAGTTTTTTTCAGATTCAGTGATAGCTTATTTACATCAAACCATTTCTTTAGCTTTGTCATTTCATACACAATATATTCAGCTAGTTCCTTTAAATTATTTCCAGAACAAAAAAAATTTGTATCATCAGCAAACAAGACAAACTGTAATAGTTTTGAAACATCACAAATATCATTAATATATAAAAGAAAGAGTTTGGGCCCCAAAACCGAACCTTGCGGTACCCCACATTCAATCTTCATGAGCTCAGATTTGACATCTGCCAACTGCACATATTGTTGCCTATTGTGGAGATAACTACTCAACCATTCAAGAACCATTCCTCTCACACCATATGAACGTAATTTGGAAATTAGAATATTATGATCTAAGGTATCAAATGCCTTTTTTAAATCAATAAACACCCCTATTGTTAATTTCCTTTTATCTGTTGCTGTTGTTATTTCTTCAATAATATTCATTAAGGCAGTCGCTGTTGATCTGTTTTGCCTAAAGCCATACTGGCTTTCGCTCAGCAGTTTATTCTTTTCCACAAAACCATCTAACTTATGCGAAAACAGTTTTTCAAGCACTTTCGAGAACTGTGAGAGCAATGACACTGGTCTATAGTTAGTGAAGCTGTGCTTATCTCCTACTTTGTAAAGTGGGATCACTTTTGCTACCTTCATCCTGTCTGGAAAAATACCTGTCTGAAAAGAAAGATTACAAATATAACAGAGAGGTTTGATTATACAATCAATTGTCTTCTTCACTATAATCATATCTATCCCATCACTGTCAATGGATGTCTTATTCTTTGACTTTAATACAATGGACATGATTTCTGCTTCACTGACATTTCCTAAAAACATAGACTGCAGTACTTTACTATCTCCTCTCCATCCTTCCTGTAATGGTTCATCGTGTTTTTGAATGGCATCTGCCAAATTTGGCCCCACATTCACAAAAAAAGAGTTGAATTCATTAACCACCTCATTCATGTTTTTTATAGTCTTACTATTACTAATGAAATGGCTAGGCATTTTTATGGACGCTGATTTATTTCCCATTACCTTATTTAGAATGTCCCATGTGCCCTTTATATTATTTTTATTTTCGCCTAACAATCTATTGTAATAATCTTTCTTGGCCCGTCTCATAATGAATACTAACTTATTCTTATACACTTTGTATTTAGTTTCAGCAGCCTTTTTTCTACATTTGATAAAATCTCTATACAGTTTGTTTTTATTTTTACATGCATTCTCTAACCCCTTTGTTATCCATGGTTTTCTATTGTCATTACTTCTTTGTTTATGTTGAACCATTGGGCAGTGCCTATCGTAAAGTGTCCGATAGATATCCAAAAAAGTATTGTAAGCAGCATTGACGTCTTCTACATAGACCCCCTTCCATTCCTCATTCAAAAGATCATTCCTGAACATGTTTACAGCATCATCCCTTCTTAACCTTTTATATCTGTACCCATCCTCCTCCTTTGTTCTCTTCAATTGACAATCAAAAGTAACAAAAACAGGTAAGTGGTCACTTATATCATTTATGACTAATTCACTTATGATGTTATCCTTAAAGCTATTAATAAAAATATTATCTATTAATGTAGCAGAGGTTTCTGTTATTCTACTTGGCTTGCTGATCAGTGGATATAACCCTCTTCCATACAATAATTCAAGAAAATCTGCTGAAGCCTTGTGCTTAGAAACCTTTAGTAGGTCAATATTATAATCTCCACAAATAATAAATGTCTTATTTCCGTTTACCCTACTCAACAAATCATCCAATGTATCTGTAAATGTTTCTATCTTTGACCCAGGTCTCCTGTATATACAAGTAACAATTATATTGCTTATTTTTTCCATTTCGATTTCCACCGTTAAACATTCCATTATGTCATCAATAGCCATTGTCATATATCCAACTGGTTTACATTTAAAATCTCCATCCACAAAAAGTGCCACACCTCCTGCTTTCTTACTTGTTCTGTTTATATGATATAGTTCATACCCGTCAATGTGGAAATCAACACCCCTTTCATCCTCCAACCATGTCTCCGATAAGGCTATCAGTATTCAAATAATCATTAATCTTATCAAAGTTTTTGTAGAGGCTTCTACAGTTGAAATGTATTAACGAAAATGTGTTATCTAATACTATACATTCACTAAATTGTTCCTCAGTATAATAATTACAATTGGCTTCAATGGAATTAAACACATGTCTTTCTGGGTCGATATCACATTCAAAGTCTTGTATTTTATCGTCACATAAATATTCGTCTGTTGATTCTGTCATATTTCATGGAATATATATATATATTCAACTGCTTTGCATTTCAAGTCATCGTCGACAAACACAGCTGCATTGTTGTTAAATTGTTCCTCTGTGTAGTATTCCCAGATTGGATTGATTGCATTACATAGATGATTTTCTGGGTACATATTCAAAATCATGTAATTTGTGTTCTGTGTATTCAGCTTTTGAGAGCGATTGGTACTCATCTCTATCGGTGTGCAGTCCCACTCGGTCATGTCCTTGTTCTTCCGTCATGATGGGTTTAGTCATCTGAATGGCTCCAGATCCTTCACCTCTCGAATTGTGACAACCCTGGCTTCTTCACGTGTCTTCCCGTTTAGCCGGATCATGATTTTACAATTCCTCGTCCATGTCGATTGGATCTTTTTCTCTTTTCGGAGGCTGCGAGCCTGCCTTGCAATGTCCGCGTTCCTCCTGGTGAGATGCTCGTTAAGGTACACACCTGTCCCGTCCAGATTCCGCCACTCTCTCAGTAATGCCATCTTGTCCTTTCGGGACACGAAGCGGATCACGATGGCCGGCTTAGAATGCTGGTGGTCCTTTCTGGGGAATGTGTAGCATGCTGATATGCTTTCGCTCTTGAGATCAATTTCCTTGCTTTTAAAGAATGTTATGATTTGTCGTTCCAACGTGTCGATTTCCCCTTGCGGGGTGTCAGCACCTCTGCTCTCTCCGGTCGTCACACCTGCATATGTTCGATGAGTGGTCTCCAGTCCACTTATGATCACGTCGTCCATTCTAGTGTACTGTTCCAACTCATCAATTCTTTTTTCCAGACAGTCGATTTTCTCGTCTTTTTCTTTTAAGAGGTTTTTCAGTTGTTTCATTTCGCTCATTAACTCTGTAAATAGTTCCTGCTTGGACACCTTTTTGATTTCCTCAGACAGGGAGTGTAGAGACATCTTAATCTCCTCCATGTCATCCTCGAGTTTCCTTTGTTTGGCCGCCATTATTGTTATTTTGCCTTCTTATCTTCTCTGTTTCAGTAGTTTTCTAGCACTTTTGCTCAGTTATTTTTGTTAGTTTAAACAAACAAATTCACAGAGAATCCTTGCTGGTGCATGCGCCGCCATCTTGGTTTTCCCAGCATGCCTCATGTTTTGATGTTTAAGATGATCTTAAGGATCACAGGAGTCGCCATCTTCAAAGTATTTTACTCTGTAGAGCAGGGGTAGGCAACCCTAGGCACGCGTGCCTGCATAGGCACGCGGGGGCATTTTCATAGGCACAGGGGGCAGCATAAAAAAATATATATATATTTTTTTTTCTTTTTTTGCTTTGAAATATTATAGTGAAATATTTTGCACTGTTGTCGCATTTATCTTGTTGAAATCCTCCCACAGGTTCTTTTTACTACCACATATTTAATTGAGACCCTTTATTTGTTTATTATTTCAATTTAGCTGGAAATACATTGCTACATCATTCAGTAACATTTGCATAGCCTTATAACAAAAACATTATTACGGACACCATTGTGACCAGTGGGATTAATCAACACATTTTATTATTTATTTTTCTATTTCATTGAACATTGCACATGTTAAAAGCAATTTTTTTTAATCAATGTGAGTATTACCAAGTCAACTTGTGTTCTTAAAACAATGACAATAAACATAGTTTTATTAGGTTGAAATAATGTGGTTGTGTACTTATTTTTCTGTTAACTTATTATGGATTGAAAACTGAAAACCTTAATGCACAGTAACTGAACTCAATATGTTTAAGTTCTGGTAACTTATTATTATATTTTTTGTACAGTGTAGTCTTGCAATCAATCAAAACTTATTTACACGATATACCTCACATTCACCCTCCATTCACATCCTGGTGTTCTCCTGGTGTTCTCCATTAGGCCTGTAGGTGGAGCTATGACAGCACACGTACAGTACACACACCGATGGTGTGTGATGTGTCCAATAATGAATGGGCAAATGTGAGTGAAATGGTCGCACTGTATGCAGCTGTTTGTCTGCATTGCATCCCCCCCCCCCCAACTCAGATTTAGGGTTGATACAACCATCATAATAATATTGTTAATAATAACAATAACAATAATGATGTAATAATGTAAAAATTATCATTAAAAATACCTGATTATGAGAGAAAAAAAATTACGATGCATGGAATATTGTTGAGGCACACTAGTTACAACTATATTTCAAACAGGCACTCCATGTCAAAAAGGTTGCTGACCCCTGCTGTAGAGACACAAAAAAAGTTATTAGACATCAGACATCCATACATTTCAGATTTCAAATTAAGTGGTAAAAGCCTACTTTTCATGTATTGAGTACAGTAAGTTTGTGAATGGAAACCAGACCTCTCTCCACTAACGTGAGACTACCTTTTCCCCAATAACCCCCATTCCCCCCTGATAGCACACCTTTTATGACAGACAAACAGTGACAGACCATGACAGTAACAGACAGTGAGTGAGTGACAAACAGACAGAGATAGACCGTGACAGAGAGTGAGTGACAGTGACAGAGAGTGAGTGACAGACAGACAGTGACGGTGACAGACAGTGACGGTGACAGACAGACAGACCTTTTATTTCAATATGCCTTTTCAATGTCACCATGCGGGCTGATCCAATCTTGTAGTCAACCAGTGGATAAGTATCCAGGAGTTCACAGAGTGCCACAAAAGTGAATGTTCTTGTGGGTGCTGGGCTGAGTTCGAAGGCTCTATAATGCTCTCTGTACCAACCACAAAGCTCTTGGACAATGTAGAATACACTCTCTTGTAAAATGCAGATTTGATCAATTTCACTAAATTCAGGCAATCCCCCTTCTGCTCTGTGGGCCACTATCATTCCCTTCCTATAGGTTATGCCATTGGTTGTCACACACTGTGCAAGTTGAACCTCAGTCGTGTCAGGGAACTTTTGCCTGATGACTTGTGCTATTTCCTCTTTGAGTAAGTCTACTGGTAGAGTGGATACAGCTGAGACCTCTAGCTTAGGCTTGCTCAGACATGGAGAGCTCAGATGGTAAGCGATCATCATCTGATGCTTTGAGGCTAAAGAGAGGGGCACATTCTTGAAACAGCTTGTGTGTCTGATAACCTGTTTAAAAAAGCTATGCTTAGCCTCAAATCGCATTGTCCACTGTCCGACAAGTGGACCAAACAGCCTAAACATCTGGGGGTAGTGCTCCAGATAATGGTGTTTTGGTAGCAGCCTGATGGCAGGGAACAACTCCTGGTATCTCTGTCTGTGCTCTAGGATTTTACTTTCTAAAAAAGCCAGCGAGTCATCACTATGTACAGGGGCAACTACAAGCTCAGTGATGTCCTTCAGGTCCATAAGAACAAGCCATGCAGGCTCATCTTCAGGTACAAGTGAACCAACCAAAAAAGGTAAGAACCGGAGCAAACTCCAATTTTCATGAGCATTTCCTCCCACTGTTTTTCTGCTGGAGAAACTTTGTGACACTACATGAGGTTTGTTTGTCCTGTCGGCCCATTTGTAGGGAAACTTCAGAATGGCGCTGTTCAGATCAGCCAATCTGAAAAGCTTTCTGGATATAAGCACTCTTAAGCAATGAGCTAGCTCTGCAGGGATTATACCCTCCAAAAGGTCATGGGCAAGATCAGGTGGATAGCCAAAGATGACGTGAAAATGAGAGACATTATTTGTGAAGACGCATTCCCTTTTCACTCCACAACATAATTTCCCTGTATCTTGGGCTTGTTTGACATGGGCCTGATGGAGCTCCTTGGTTCTCAGACTGAAAGCACCAGATGCAACGGAATGTTGCTGAATATCACTGCTCTTTCCTGTGCAAAATCTGCAGTAGTATTCCCCTGAAAAACTCTCCAAAAATCCAGCGACACTGTGTGCTCCTAGGTTGTCAGCCACTACACTGAATATTGTACCTTTAACTGACTCACCCAACAGTGGGACATAAACACCCAGCTCCTCCAAAGTTTTCAGATCGTGTAGAAGCGGTTCAAAGATTTTTGCATAACCATAGATTTTAACATCATCGGTTTTGCACAAAACTGACAAGTAGATCGATGTTAACGAGGAATGAGAACCCGGAGGCAAGTTAGCCAACACCCAATAAACACCACAAAGCTTATGCTTCTTTCGCGAGGTGCCAAGGGGGTTACAGGTTTCAAAGTCATCCACATACAAATTTAGGATGATAGTTGGCTTTTCTCCAGCAAGGAAACTATTACCCTTAAATAGGGAACCATCTCTTGAGGACTTGTACTGATATGTGCCTTCCTGTCTTTGATGGCACTCAACAACGTTATCAATGATATCCCTTCGACCCAACAGTTGCTGCAGGGACTTCAATAATGGGACTTGTTTTTACGATCTAGAATGTATTCCACTGGCTCTACAACACTGAAGTTCTCCTTGTAATACTGCTTACGCAGATGTGCTGTACTTAGGGGGCCACCTTTTTGTATGGACCTTTGTACCAGAATAAATTGCATTAACAGTTTCTCTAATTGTACACTCATCAACAGTGAGGTTTTTCTGATGAAAGATGTCACTCACAATGTCACAAGATAATGGAACAGGTGCAGAAGAAATCAAATGATGAAGTTCCCCTAAAAACACATCAAGAGCAGTGCTTGGTACATGGACCAAATGCTCCAACTTCAGCAAAGCAGCTGCAAATCCTTGCTCTATGACCTCCTGCAAGTCCTCAGTGTGAGAATGACTACTTGAAGGAATGGCAGTATCTGACTGCTCTACACACTCCTGACTATTTGCCTCCAATTCATTCAGAGATGCTATCGTAGTTACAATCACTCCAGGTTTAAAATCAACCAATGTGTGATGGCAGTGTTTTCTGTTTTTGTGTGACTTAAATGTGCCAGAAATGTTTGTTTTAAAGTCACAGCCTAAAAACATACAATCAACCGTCTCACTTCTTTTGAGATGTGCATTTATATGACAAAAATAATCCTTCTCTGATGCTAAATCCCTGCAAGCACAAAGGCTGCAACTGAATATTGCCTTCTCTTTCCGAGTGACCCCAGTGGAATGGGTTTTATTGTGGTGGACAATAAGGGCATTCCACGTCTTAAATGTACATGGGCAGTGCAGGTACGTACATGGAAAGGGATAACTACTTCCAAATCGTGGATGCCTTAACCTGTAGTGATGCAAAAGCTTGAACCTACTTGATACAGTTTCTGTGCACCCCTTACATCTCCACATTCCCAGCACCTAACCCTGTAACATAAATCAAGACCATCATTAGTTACATTATTAAAGCTCTGATCACTAGGCCTAATTATAATAAAAAGGTCTACTGCACTAACAATTCAAAACATTATGGAAATGTACTAGTGCTATCAATTCATAAATAATGGATATATCTTTAAATACAAGGACAAACACTAACCAGCTAAATGTGTTTTAATGTGTTATGATGCTGTTAAAGAATGCCTTAATAGTGATGCAAACGCTTGGGACCTACTTGATAATTTCTGTTACATTCCCAGCACCTGTAACATAAATCAAGACCATCATTAGTTACATTATTAAAGCTCTGATCTCTAGGCCTAATTATAATAAAAAGGTCTACTGCACTAACAATTCAAAACATTATGGAAATGTACTAGTGCTATCAATTCATAAATAATGGATATATCTTTAAATACAAGGACAAACACTAACCAGCTAAATGTGTTTTAATGTGTTATGATGCTGTTAAAGAATGCCTTAATAGTGATGCAAAAGCTTGGGACTTACTTGATAATTTCTGTTACATTCCCAGCACCTGTAACATAAATCAAGACCATCATTAGTTACATTATTAAAGCTCTGATCTCTAGGCCTAATTATAATAAAAATGTCTACTGCACTAACAATTCAAAACATTATGGAAATGTACTAGTGCTATCAATTCATAAATAATGGATATATCTTTAAATACAAGGACAAACACTAACCAACTAAATGTGTTTTAATGTGTTATGATGCTGTTAAAGAATGCCTTAATAGTGATGCAAAAGCTTGGGACCTACTTGATCATTGCTGTTACATTCCCCGCACCTGTAACATAAATCAAGACCATCATTAGTTACATTATTAAAGCTCTGATCTCTAGGCCTAATTATAATAAAAAGGTCTACTGCACTAACAATTCAAAACATTATGGAAATGTACTAGTGCTATCAATTCATAAATAATTGATATATCTTTAATGTACTAGTGCTATCAATTCATAAATAATGGATATATCTTTAAATACAAGGACAAACACTAACCAGCTAAATGTGTTTTAATGTGTTATGATGCTGTTAAAGAATGCCTTAATAGTGATGCAAAAGCTTGGGACCTACTTGATAATTTCTGTTACATTCCCAGCACCTGTAACATAAATCAAGACCATCATTAGTTACATTATTAAAGCTCTGATCTCTAGGCCTAATTATAATAAAAAGGTCTACTGCACTAACAATTCAAAACATTATGGAAATGTACTGGTGCTATCAATTCATAAATAATGGACATATATTTAAATACAAGGACAAACACTAACCAGCTAAATGTGTTTTAATGTGTTATGATGCTGTTAAAGAATGCCTTAATAGTGATGCAAAAGCTTGGGACCTACTTGATCATTTCTGTTACATTCCCAGCACCTGTAACATAAATCAAGACCATCATTAGTTACATTATTAAAGCTCTGATCTCTAGGCCTAATTATAATAAAAAGGTCTACTGCACTAACAATTCAAAACATTATGGAAATGTACTAGTGCTATCAATTCATAAATAATGGATAGAACTTTAAATATAAGGAGACAATTTGACCGTAGACACCATGAACCTGAAACAAACAATAATTTCACTGATCACTGCAGTGTTGAGCTTATTTCTATTCATCAATGGGACTTCATTTAGCTAGCTAGTAGTTAGACAATATAACACAGCTAAGTAACGTTAGGGCCCAGTCACACATTCACAAAATTATTGTGACCGGGCCCCTAATTAACCATAGCTAACGTTAGCTAGCTTAGAGCACTAACTAACGTTAGCTAGCTTTTCTATAGCTAACGTTAGCTAGCTACCCAGCTATAAGCATACCTTAGGCTTAGAGGGACTAATTAACGTTAGCTAGCTTGTCTATAGCTAACGTTAGCTAGCTACCCAGCTATAAGCATACCTTAGGCTTAGAGGGACTAACTAACGTTAGCTAGCTTGTCTATAGCTAACGTTAGCTAGCTACCCAGCTATAAGCATACCTTAGGCTTAGAGGGACTAACTAACGTTAGCTAGCTTGTCTATAGCTAACATTAGCTAGCTTGTCTATTCTAGCTAACACAAGCTGTACGTTAGACAATATAACACAGTGAGCAAGTAACGTTAGGATCCCAGGCAGTCACACATTCACAAAATTATTGCGGGAATAAATGCGCCTCCCATTCTATTTTTCACACATGTGTGACCGGGCCCTAATTAACCATAGCTAACGTTAGCTAGCTTAGAGCACTAACTAACGTTAGCTAGCTTGTCTATAGCTAACGTTAGCTAGCTACCCAGCTATAAGCATATAGAGGCACTAACTAACGTTAGCTAGCTTGTCTATAGCTAACATTAGCTAGCTACCCAGCTATAATCATACCTTAGAGGTAGCTAATGTTAGCTAGCTTGTCTATAGCTAACGCGAGCTGTCCAAACATTTTATGCTGTGTAGCTAGCCAGTGGCTAACCCAACGCTTGTCTGATAGACAGACTAATAGAGGAAATGTCGCCCAGTGCCCACTTGAACACCAACATAAATCAATTTGATGAACTTACTTTCTATTTCTCAAAAGACGAATTTTCAGTTCTTCTCTCAGAGTCCATCAGACTTTCTGGCGGTCGAATACTATTTCCGGTATACTATTTCCGGTTGGTGACTCTACTCAATTTAACTGAGTTGTCAGTTTTCAATCAACGTGAGAGAAACCAGTAAATTCAACATTCTCCATAAACAACGGAAGTTTTACTTGATTAAAACATGATCACAAAAGGATTATAAATTAATTAGTTGAATGCACTAACTGTATTCGTGTAAATTCAAAGACCTGCTCTTTCCCGTTTTTTCAGTGTAGTCAAAATGAGAAGCTTGTTCAGCCACAGACTCATTCCCCCCCGACACTCAACTAACCGCCTCGGACAGTCCTTCATACCAGCGGCCATCAGGCTCCACAACAGTGGGCAGCGACTAGCAGCCTCCAGGCTCCACAACAGGGGGCAGTGACAGCGACTGCTACCAGACATTGACCTGGGACTTATAGGAACCCAAGGAGGACAACCTACACTACCTTAGGCTTACTGCACCTTATGTGGATACTGTGATAATGTGATACTGTGAATAATGTATATTTCAGTGGATACCGTGATACTGTGAATAATGTATACTCAGTAGATAGTAAATTATAACACTACCTTATGCATACTGCACCTTATGTGACACTGTGAATACTGTGAATATTTCTTCAGCTAGTCAGATAGTAAATTATATTGACCATATTGATCAAATTGTTTACACTGCCTGTGTTGTTTTTTTTACTACCTGTACACTGTGTTGTTTTACTACCTGTACCCCCCCCCCCCTCCCCCCCATGCTGGTATGATGCCTGAATTTCCCCAAGGGGATCAATAAAGGAATATCTTATCTTATCTTAGTATAGACTAGAGTCACTAGACTATTAGCATAGTAGGTGAGACTGAAAGTTTGGCATGGGGCCACACATCCTGCGGGCCTTCTACAGAGTCACCATGGAGAGCATACTGACGGGATGCATGACCACATGGTTTGGAAACGCCAACCAGAACGACCGCCGAGCACTGGAAAGAGTGGAACACACAGGCACACAGGATCCAGAAAGACCCCAGCCACCTAAACCACAAACTGTTTGAGCTCATGCCATCTGGCAGACGGTACCGCAGTCTCAAGTCCACTTCCAAAAGAACACTGAACAGCTACTTCCACCGGGCAAACCGACTACTGACAGACAGACTCTGAATTAGCATACTGTGAAGTGCCACAGAACAAGTGACACTTTTTGACAATGACATCCTGAGTCGTTCCAATATAGCCGTATATACCTATTTTTCACATGTAATCATATGCTTCATTATTCAATTATTCAATTAACGATAGACAATGACCTCCCAGGACGGCAGAGTGGGTGTGAAGTGCCACAGAACAAGTGACACTTTTGGACAATGACATCCTGAATCGTTCCTATATGACCAGTATAAATCTTTAAACTGAACTCTGGAAAGATAGCTCTATGATGGCTCTACTTATAAAAAATGGAACTGAGCCTTTAATGTCTCCATAGAAGGGGCCTGTTGTCTGTGAAAAACAGTGAAAAGGGAGTCAACCTGCGGAATGTGGGCCTCAGAAGAGGAGAGAGAGCAGTAAAATGTTAACCCTTTCAGAAGGGAAGGGAATTAAAGGTTGAGGGTTGAAAGCCAGGAGTCCGGAAACTATTGAGGAAATCTTAAAAGAAAAAAACTATATAACAATTAAATGTTTAATGTGTACAGTAAAAGTTTTCATAAATGGCATGCTTATAATTGACTGTCAGTAGAGAATTATACTAAAAGAATGATGTGTAAAACTGTTGGTCTGGAGGGAACCTTTAAGAAATCCTATGGAGGGCGGCCTCGTGCATGGTACCATGTCACGTGGTCACCACAGACAAAGCCGTTGTCTGTTTTGAAGGAATAAGGGACTTTCTGTTACTTAAAAACCACTAGGTAACTAGGAGTAACGTTAGTACAAAGAAGGAGGAGTTAATACGAATTATGTATTGTATTTTGGTTTGCTAAACAAACATGACAACCCTGTGACATCACTGTGTTTAGACCAATCGGAAATATGGTACAATGTCGATAAAAAGAGACGGTTGCTCATTCTTTAGCCAGACTTTTTTGAGAGATGGAGATCCTGCTGCCAGACACGGAGCACAAGCCGTGCAATGCTGAGATGTTCTGTTTTCTGCTTATTTTAAACTGAATTGGAAATTTTCCACTTCAGTCTCTTCTTGTAACTAGCTTTTTCTAATTAAAAATACCTCTTTATAAATATCCTTTGTATCCTTTCTTCTGACCAGACGACCGGGTAAGCATGAAATGTGTTTTGCCTTGTAACTTCACCCTCTGCGTTTTGATTAATGAAGACGGAGTAAAAGGAGAAATATGTCAACCACGCGGTCCAGTAATGTGCCTGATTTATGATGTAAAAAACCTCCTGAGTAAGGCTTTAGCCAGACGGAGTAGAAGGAGACATATGATTATGCATTAAGGCAAAATAGAATAAGTGGCTTTATCCCTAGCTCAGGCCTAAAGAGAGAAATATATTATCAAGTAATGCCATATAGTGATAATACGTGTACTGTATAATGGGATTATCAAGTAAAGCCATATAGTGATAATACGTGTACTGTATCATGGGATTATCAAGTAAAGCCATACAGTGATAATATGTGTAAGTGGCTTTATCCCTAGCTATAATAGGATTATGCATTAAGGACTAAAGGTGGGTTCTGTAAGCCTGGTTTTATCAAGTAATGCCATACAGTAAACTCTACGGCGAACCGAGTAGATTAAAGTAGAATAAAGTAAATATACCCTGCAACTCCAATCAATCAACTGTATTACTGGAGGGGACGGGGGGTGCCTGTGTGTGAGCCGAGGTCTGCTGAGTTTAAGCCCTGAACTTTATAGACAAATTGAGTCCTAGACGTCCCACACTTCGCAGGACGCTGCTTGAAGCTGGGATTCGGACCAATGAGTTATGGGATAATCAATCTGACCTCGGTTTATGACCGGTGCTTAACATGGCGTCCCTGGCGATGTGCATTTATACTAACCGAAATAGGTGCTAAACGGCCGAAGAAGACAGGACTACTGTCAAAAGCCTCTGGAGTAAAATTAAATTACAGATTTGGCAAAAATTAAAGTAGAAAGCTCTACTGGCGACTCGAGTGGAAGGCTCTACTCGGGGATATCACAAATGAATAGAAAGCTCTATCTTGGTGATTAAAGCAACGTTTACTCACAACTAAAGGGTAACATAATGTTTATAGAGCTCTGGGGGGAGTTACAAGTGCAACATAATTTCGTGCTTTGCCCACAGGAAGCGAACTGGATGGCTCCCTAGCCCAAAGACACTGTTTGTAAGGAGGGGAGACTGGATGTGAAGCGAAGTCAAAACGACCGTTCACAGAAATGCGATGGCTCCCTAGCCCAAAGACACTGTTTGTAAGGAGGGGAGACTGGATGTGAAGCGAAGTCAAAACGACCGTTCACAGAAAGGCGATGGCTCCCTAGCCCAAAGACACTGTTTGTAAGGAGGGGAGACTGGATGTGAAGCGAAGTCAAAACGACCGTTCACAGAAAGGCGATGGCTCCCTAGCCCAAAGATACTGTATGCAAGGAGGGGAGACTGGATGTGAAGCGAAGTCAAAACGACCGTTCACAGAAAGGCGATGGCTCCCTAGCCCAAAGACACTGTTTGTAAGGAGGGGAGACTGGATGTGAAGCGAAGTCAAAACGACCGTTCACAGAAAGGCGATGGCTCCCTAGCCCAAAGACACTGTTTGTAAGGAGGGGAGACTGGATGTGAAGCGAAGTCAAAACGACCGTTCACAGAAAGGCGATGGCTCCCTAGCCCAAAGACACTGTTTGTAAGGAGGGGAGACTAGATGTGAAGCGAAGTCAAAACGACCGTTCACAGAAAGGCGATGGCTCCCTAGCCCAAAGACACTGTTTGTAAGGAGGGGAGACTGGATGTGAAGCGAAGTCAAAACGACCGTTCACAGAAAGGCGATGGCTCCCTAGCCCAAAGACACTGTTTGTAAGGAGGGGAGACTAGATGTGAAGCGAAGTCAAAACGACCGTTCACAGAAAGGCGATGGCTCCCTAGCCCAAAGACACTGTTTGTAAGGAGGGGAGACTGGATGTGAAGCGAAGTCAAAACGACCGTTCACAGAAAGGCGATGGCTCCCTAGCCCAAAGACACTGTTTGTAAGGAGGGGAGACTAGATGTGAAGCGAAGTCAAAACGACCGTTCACAGAAAGGTGAACTGGATGGCTCCTAGCCCAAAGATACTGTATGCAAGGAGGGGAGACTGGATGTGAAGCGCAGTCAAAAAGACCGTTCACAGGACTGTAAGCTAACTAGCTCACCATCGGCTAACAAGCCAGAGCTAGCTCAGGAGGAGCTGGCACGACCAATGCTAGCTCAGGAGGAGCTAGCCCAGGAGATGCTAGCTCGGGAGGAGCTGGCACGCCAAAAGCTAGCTCAGGAGGAGCTAGCACAAGAGAAGCTAGCTCAGGAGGAGCTAGCACGAGAGAAGCTAGCTCAGGAGGAGCTGGCACGACCAACGCTAGCTCAGGAGGAGCTAGCCCAGGAGATGCTAGCTCGGGAGGAGCTGGCACGCCAGAAGCTAGCTCAGGAGGAGCTAGCACAAGAGATGCTAGCTCGGGAGGAGCTGGCACGCCAGAAGCTAGCTCAGGAGGAGCTAGCACAAGAGAAGCTAGCTCAGGAGGAGCTAGCACGAGAGAAGCTAGCTCAGGAGGAGCTGGCATGACCAACGCTAGCTCAGGAGGAGCTAGCCCAGGAGAAGCTGGCACGGGTGCCGGCTGCACAGCAAGCAGTAATTGGCACAGAAAATAAACCTTACGGTTGTGACCAGTGTGGGAAGACCTTCAAGACGAGGGCAGAACTTAAAAAACACCACCTGGTACACACAGAACATAAACCTTACGGTTGCGCCCGGTGTGAGAGGACCTTTAAGACGAAGGGAGATCTTAAAAGTCACCACCTGGTACACACAGGAGGGAGACCCTACGGCTGTGACCAGTGTGACATGAGCTTCAAGAGAAAGACGGCGCTTAAAGTTCACCACATGGTACACACACGAGAGAGACCTTACAGCTGTGGCCAGTGTGGAAAGAGCTTCAGGACAAAGGCATGTCTTAACCAACACCACATGGTACACACAGAAAATAAACCTTACTGCTGTGCCCAGTGTGGGAATACCTTCAAGACAAAGGCTCACCTTAAATGTCACCACATGGTAAACACAGGAGAGAAACCTTACTGCTGTGCCCAGTGTGGGAATACCTTCAAGACGAGGGCAGAGCTTAAACATCACCACCTGGTACACACAGAACATAAACCTTACGGTTGCGCCCAGTGTTACATGAGCTTCCGGAACCTGCAAGGGCTTAAGAGACACAGACGGCGGAGGCAGCCATGCAAGGTGCCAACCTGCTTAACGGGGACAGTAAGGGGTTATGTGTCTCGCTCAAGGACACTGCGACACACTATCAAAGACGAGTGTGGAAATGGAAAAAACCAAGAAGACGATGTAGTCATTCTTCCTCTTTATGAGGCGCCAGGCTCCACCCCAAAACGAGTATCTCCCTCCACCGACATAGAGGCGTTCAACTCTCTAGACGAGTACCTAAAGGCCAAAAACATCAATTATGAGCACTGTTCCATTTTCTATGGCCCAGAAGAGGAGGATGGCGACATTCAGATGAAGGATCAGAACCCGAGGCCACAGATGACACCCTCAGGTGAAACTGAGTCTGAGCCTGAACAGGATGGGGAGCTAAATACCTCTGAAACTGAACACAGTTCTGATTACTCAACATATTGAGTAATAGCTCAGAAGAAGCTAGCACAAGGAGACGCTAGCTCACCAAAGGGGCTTCAAAGGCCCAAATGATGGAAAGAGAAGCAAGGACCCCCGGTCAAGATCCAGGGGATAAGATGGTGGAGAAACTAATCCCAGAGCAGCGAGCAGAGATGAGGGCAACAAAGGGAGAAATTACCTTCTGGGGCCCTGACACATGACACTCAAGCAAGTGCAAACTGCACTTGACATGCCGCTCATCTGTCAAGAGGAATAATATATAGTGTTATTGTCATTTAGGAAGAAACATGACATAGAATACTACATGCATTTTGTATATATTTTAAGTATAATATGTAAAGATGTCCGTCCTTGCTCTAAACCCAGAGTAAAGTAAAGTGAATTTGTAATCTATTTCATTCAGAAGGGATTTCCTGACAGCAACCATTTGGTAGGTTAGCACCCTACCGACCATATCAGCTGCATGAGATGTACACTCACCAGCGCCTATGGGTAACAAATTGAGACTCTGCAAACTCTCATCAAGCTTAGCACCTTGACGCGGGGGGACAGAGCGAGCATCAGGGTCTCTGTATCCGACGGGCCTATCAGATTTGTGGAGACTTGGAAGCCTCAGCATACAGGACGCTGTGGTGCTTAGGCGGCCAAGTCACTGGTTTATAGGTCTGTCAAAACGGATTGGAGGTTCCGGGGCTTAGAACATGAGTTCAAGTGAGTTCGGCTGTATACTAATTAAATAGGTATCAACAGCCGAAAGAATATTAACTGAAATAACTGCTGTCAGGTGTCTCTGGAGTAGAATTAGTTACAAATTTGAGTCAACCTTACTCAAGATTGGTCTTATCGGCAGAACCTCTCCAACCAAGACTCTTCCTAATGTTCGAGATCTGGAACAATGGTGACGTAGATGGTCTGCAGAGCGCAGCAGACAGCCAAAAGTAAATTGGTAAAAAATCTATCAGGAACAAGAGAGGGTTGATAAGTAACGACTTGAAGTAGCGGTTACTCATGACTAAAAAGTTACGTAATGTTTTCTTACAGTCAAAAACGTAGAAGGTTCTACTCAAAGAAAGAATCACCCTTAAAGTATATTTTTGTGATTACGGTAAAAAGGTTTACTCATGACTAAAAAGTTACGTAATGTTTTCTTACAGTCAAAAACGTAGAAGGTTCTACTCAAAGAAAGAATCACCCTTAAAGTATATTTTTGTGATTACGGTAAAAAGGTTTACTCATGACTAAAAAGTTACGTAATGTTTTCTTACAGTCAAAAACGTAGAAGGTTCTACTCAAAGAAAGAATCACCCTTAAAGTATATTTTTGTGATTACGGTAAAAAGGTTTACTCATGACTAAAAAGTTACGTAATGTTTTCTTACAGTCAAAAACGTAGAAGGTTCTACTCAAAGAAAGAATCACCCTTAAAGTATATTTTTGTGATTACGGTAAAAAGGTTTACACATGACTAAAAAGTTACGTAATGTTTTCTTACGGTCAAAAACGTAGAAGGTTCTACTCAAAGAAAGAATCACCCTTAAAGTATATTTTTGTGATTATGGTAAAAAGGTTTACTCATGACTAAAAAGTTACGTAATGTTTTCTTACAGTCAAAAACGTAGAAGGTTCTACTCAAAGAAAGAATCACCCTTAAAGTATATTTTTGTGATTACGGTAAAAAGGTTTACTCATGACTAAAAAGTTACGTAATGTTTTCTTACAGTCAAAAACGTAGAAGGTTCTACTCAAAGAAAGAATCACCCTTAAAGTATATTTTTGTGATTACGGTAAAAAGGTTTACTCATGACTAAAAAGTTACGTAATGTTTTCTTACAGTCAAAAACGTAGAAGGTTCTACTCAAAGAAAGAATCACCCTTAAAGTATATTTTTGTGATTACGGTAAAAAGGTTTACTCATGACTAAAAAGTTACGTAATGTTTTCTTACAGTCAAAAACGTAGAAGGTTCTACTCAAAGAAAGAATCACCCTTAAAGTATATTTTTGTGATTACGGTAAAAAGGTTTACACATGACTAAAAAGTTACGTAATGTTTTCTTACAGTCAAAAACGTAGAAGGTTCTACTCAAAGAAAGAATCACCCTTAAAGTATATTTTTGTGATTACGGTAAAAAGGTTTACTCATGACTAAAAAGTTACGTAATGTTTTCTTACAGTCAAAAACGTAGAAGGTTCTACTCAAAGAAAGAATCACCCTTAAAGTATATTTTTGTGATTACGGTAAAAAGGTTTACTCATGACTAAAAAGTTACGTAATGTTTTCTTACAGTCAAAAACGTAGAAGGTTCTACTCAAAGAAAGAATCACCCTTAAAGTATATTTTTGTGATTACGGTAAAAAGGTTTACTCATGACTAAAAAGTTACGTAATGTTTTCTTACAGTCAAAAACGTAGAAGGTTCTACTCAAAGAAAGAATCACCCTTAAAGTATATTTTTGTGATTACGGTAAAAAGGTTTACTCATGACTAAAAAGTTACGTAATGTTTTCTTACAGTCAAAAACGTAGAAGGTTCTACTCAAAGAAAGAATCACCCTTAAAGTATATTTTTGTGATTACGGTAAAAAGGTTTACTCATGACTAAAAAGTTACGTAATGTTTTCTTACAGTCAAAAACGTAGAAGGTTCTACTCAAAGAAAGAATCACCCTTAAAGTATATTTTTGTGATTACGGTAAAAAGGTTTACTCATGACTAAAAAGTTACGTAATGTTTTCTTACAGTCAAAAACGTAGAAGGTTCTACTCAAAGAAAGAATCACCCTTAAAGTATATTTTTGTGATTACGGTAAAAAGGTTTACTCATGACTAAAAAGTTACGTAATGTTTTCTTACAGTCAAAAACGTAGAAGGTTCTACTCAAAGAAAGAATCACCCTTAAAGTATATTTTTGTGATTACGGTAAAAAGGTTTACTCATGACTAAAAAGTTACGTAATGTTTTCTTACAGTCAAAAACGTAGAAGGTTCTACTCAAAGAAAGAATCACCCTTAAAGTATATTTTTGTGATTACGGTAAAAAGGTTTACTCATGACTAAAAAGTTACGTAATGTTTTCTTACAGTCAAAAACGTAGAAGGTTCTACTCAAAGAAAGAATCACCCTTAAAGTATATTTTTGTGATTACGGTAAAAAGGTTTACTCATGACTAAAAAGTTACGTAATGTTTTCTTACAGTCAAAAACGTAGAAGGTTCTACTCAAAGAAAGAATCACCCTTAAAGTATATTTTTGTGATTACGGTAAAAAGGTTTACTCATGACTATAAAGTTACGTAATGTTTTCTTACAGTCAAAAACGTAGAAGGTTCTACTCAAAGAAAGAATCACCCTTAAAGTATATTTTTGTGATTACGGTAAAAAGGTTTACTCATGACTAAAAAGTTACGTAATGTTTTCTTACAGTCAAAAACGTAGAAGGTTCTACTCAAAGAAAGAATCACCCTTAAAGTATATTTTTGTGATTACGGTAAAAAGGTTTACTCATGACTAAAAAGTTACGTAATGTTTTCTTACAGTCAAAAACGTAGAAGGTTCTACTCAAAGAAAGAATCACCCTTAAAGTATATTTTTGTGATTACGGTAAAAAGGTTTACTCATGACTAAAAAGTTACGTAATGTTTTCTTACAGTCAAAAACGTAGAAGGTTCTACTCAAAGAAAGAATCACCCTTAAAGTATATTTTTGTGATTACGGTAAAAAGGTTTACTCATGACTAAAAAGTTACGTAATGTTTTCTTACAGTCAAAAACGTAGAAGGTTCTACTCAAAGAAAGAATCACCCTTAAAGTATATTTTTGTGATTACGGTAAAAAGGTTTACACATGACTAAAAAGTTACGTAATGTTTTCTTACGGTCAAAAACGTAGAAGGTTCTACTCAAAGAAAGAATCACCCTTAAAGTATATTTTTGTGATTACGGTAAAAAGGTTTACTCTGTGAGGTTTTGTCCGCTGCTCACCAACTTTCTCTGTTTTCTTTAAGCCTACTGTTAGAAATTCCCTTCTCACTCACTCTCTCTAGCCCCCACCCTCTCGTTCTTTACTCTCGTTTACTCTCAGTGGCCACACCTGGACTATTATCAATTACCTCTCGCACCTGTGGTGGCAGGCTAATTAGTTCCCCTGTGGGCTTTAAATACCAGGGCTCTTCCCCTCGTTTCGGCGTGGGGTCGTGTTGTATTCATGCTGAGTCATATTCTCTAACATCTAGACTCTTTCGGGAGATCCTCTGGTCTACCAATGCTGTATATGGATTTCTCCAGCCTTGAGATGTTTTGCTCCAGCCTTCGTCTGCTGTCGCCGTAGCCTGTGGAGGAGACTGTTCTGCGCTCCCTGTACTTCCACGGGAGGCACCCCAGCGCTCCACTGCAGACCCCAGCGCAGCTGTTCGTCCTGACGCACATCTAGACCAACGCGCATCTCCCGGACCCTCGGGCTTGGCACGCTCTCCAGTCACCAGCGCGCAACGCGCATCTGCAAGGGCTTGGCACGCTCTCCAGTCACCAGCGCGCAACGCGCATCTTCAAGGGCTTGGCACGCTCTCCAGTCTCCAGCGCGCAACGCGCATCTTCCAAGGATCCTCGTGCTTGGCACGCTCTCCAGTCACCAGCGCGCAACGCGCATCTGCAAGGGCTTGGCACGCTCTCCAGTCACCAGCGCGCAACGCGCATCTTCAAGGGCTTGGCACGCTCTCCAGTCTCCAGCGCGCTACGCGCATCTTCCAAGGATCCTCGTGCTTGGCACACTCCTCCTCGCAGACGCACCCCGAGGCGTCTCTCGGTTCCGACGTGCACACCAAGGTGTGGCGCGCCACTCTGTTCCTCGGCTCCGACAGCGGCTACCCGGTGGACGACACCCTCGCCACCGCCGCTGTTCCAGCACCCTGTTCCTCGGCTCCGACAGCGGCTACCCGGTGGACGACACCCTCGCCACCGCCGCTGTTCCAGCACTCTGTTCCTCGGCTCCGACAGCGGCTACCCGGTGGACGACACCCTCGCCACCGCCGCTGTTCCAGCACTCTGTTCCTCGGCTCCGACAGCGGCTACCCGGTGGACGACACCCTCGCCACCGCCGCTGTTCCAGCACTCTGTTCCTCGGCTCCGACAGCGGCTACCCGGTGGACGACACCCTCGCCACCGCCGCTGTTCCAGCACCCTGTTCCTCGGCTCCGACAGCGGCTACCCGGTGGGCGACACCCTCGCCACCGCCGCTGTTCCAGCACTCTGTTCCTCGGCTCGGACAGCCAGCTACCCGGTGGCGACACCCTCGCCGCCACTGCTGTTCCTGCACCATTACGCATACTCCTGGGTGAGTTTTGATTGTGATGTCACTCACCCAGCGTAATGCCTCTTGCCCCCGTCCCGCTGCGTTCCTGTACCATTCCGCATACGCTTGGGTGAGTTTTGATTGTGATGTCACTCACCCAGCGTAATGCCTCCTTTTTTTGTTCTCACTTAGTTAGTAGTTTGGACATTTCATCTCCCACTCTGTTTTTGTTCTCACTTAGTTAGTAGTTTGGACATTTCATCTCCCACTCTGTTTTTGTTCTCACTTAGATAGTATTTTTGGACATTACATCTCCCCCTGTGTGTTTGTCACACGAAGATATTATTACTTTGTTACTTTGTTTATTTGGACTGTTCTGCATCTGCTCTGTTTGTTCCCTTTTGAATATTAACCCTCTCCTCTGTTCTGCAGAGCGGCCCAGATGTTTTCCCACCAGTCCTCCCTGTTCCTCCCTGTCCCCAGCCCGCCTCCGCGGGCCTTAGTCCCCTCTGTCCCTAGTTCTCCCCTTTCTAGTTCCACCTAGTTCCTGGTCCCAAGTCCTCCCCTTCTAGTTCCACCTAGTTCCTTGTCCCTAGTTCTCCTAGTCCCCAGTTCTCCTGTTTCCCTAGCTCTCCTTGTCCCGACTTCTCCTAGTCTCTAGTTCCTCTGTTCCTTTAACCTTCCCCTAGCGTTCCTTTAATGTTTCCCCTAGCGTTCATTAACCTTCCCTTAGTGCTCCCTTTTCCTGCCCGCCTCTTAAAGGCACCTAGTTTTTCCCCTCTTGTTATATTCCTGTATTTGTGTTCTCCCTTAAAGGGACAGTGCCCTTTTTTCCCTGTCTCTCAATAAATATCTGTTTCTTGGCAAACCATCATACCTGTCTTGTGTTGTGCGATTGGGGTCGGTTACAAACCATAACAGTACGACCCCACCAAATCGACGACCCCAGCCAGCACAGACGGTGTATGTTGAGTTTGCCTTTTTTTTCTTGTTCCCTCTAGCTCCCCTCTAGCTTCCTTGTTAGCCTGTTAGCTCCCCTGTTAGCCTGTTGACTCCCCCATTTGCTTCCCTGTTAGCCCTGTTTAGCTCCCCTCTTAGCCCTGTTTGACCCCCCTGCAGCTTGTTAGGCCTCTACTACCAGCATGGCCCTGTCTGCTAGCTTTGCCTCGGCGGCTAGCACAGCCTCTATGTTAATGCAGCCCTTACTGCTGGCATAGGCCCTGTAGCTAGCCATGCCCTGGCAGCTAACCCAGTCCCTCAGCAGAGCCCCAGTCTGCTAGCTTAGCCCCGGCTGCTAGCACAGCCTCTATGTTTATGCAGCCCTTGCTGCTGGCATGGGCCCTGTAGCTAGCCATGCCCTGGCAGCTAACCCTGTCCCTCAGCAGAGCCCCAGTCTGCTAGCTTGGCCCCGGCTGCTAGCACAGCCTCTATGTTAATGCAGCCTTGCAGCTGGCATAGGCCCTGTAGCTAGCCAGGCCCAAGCAGCTAACCCGGTCCCTCTGCATGGCCTCCACTTTTTTGTGTAGTTTATCCCACTGCTAGGACTGCCCTTTCAGCTAGCAAGGTCAGTTTATCTCCCACTGCTAGGACTGCCTTTTCAGCTAGCAAGGTCAGTTTATCTCTCACTGCTAGGACTGCCTTTTCAGCTAGCAAGGTCAGTTTTTCTCCCACTGCTAGGACTGCCTTTTCAGCTAGCAAGGTCAGTTTATCTCACACTGCTAGGACTGCCCTTCAGCTAGCAAGGTCAGTTTATCTCACACAGCTAGGACTGTCCTTCCAGCTAGCTTGTTCTCTCATGCTGGTCCAGCCCTGTCTGCCAGCCTAGCTCCGGCAGCTAGCGCAGCCTCTATGTTAATGTAGCAGTACAGCTGGCATAGGCCCTGTAGCTATCAGTGCCTTGGCAGCTACCCTTTCCCCCTGCTAGCCTAGCTCGGCAGCTAGCGCAGCCTCTATGTTGATGTAGCAGTACAGCTAGCATAGGCCCTGTAGCTATCAGTGCCTTGGCAGCTACCCTTTCCCTCTGCTAGCCCTTTCCCGGTGCTACCATGGTTACCCCTTAGCTACCCTGCTTGCCCCTCAGTTCCTCTAGACCAGTTCCTCTAGACCAGTTCTCTAGACCAGTTCTCTAGGCCAGTTCTCTAAACCAGTTCTCTAGACCGGTTCTCTAGGCCAGTTCTCTTGGCCAGTTCTCTAGGCTAGTTCTCTGGACCCAGTTCCTCCTGACCCGGTTCCTCTAGGCCCGGTTTCCTCTAGGCCAGTTCCTCCTGTTGCCCCTCTGCTACCCTAGTTACCCCTCGGCGACCCTGTTTCTTTTGCTAGCCCCACTCTTGTGGTGGCTTCCCCTGCTGGCTTGGCCAGTACCTTTTGTTTTTGTCTTGTTTTGCCCCCTGCCACTCTGTCTGTATTTGTTTTGGGTCGCCAGGTGGCTCCCGTTGAGGGGGGGGTACTGTGAGGTTTTGTCCGCTGCTCACCAACTTTCTCTGTTTTCTTTAAGCCTACTGTTAGAAATTCCCTTCTCACTCACTCTCTCTAGCCCCCACCCTCTCGTTCTTTACTCTCGTTTACTCTCAGTGGCCACACCTGGACTATTATCAATTACCTCTCGCACCTGTGGTGGCAGGCTAATTAGTTCCCCTGTGGGCTTTAAATACCAGGGCTCTTCCCCTCGTTTCGGCGTGGGGTCGTGTTGTATTCATGCTGAGTCATATTCTCTAACATCTAGACTCTTTCGGGAGATCCTCTGGTCTACCAATGCTGTATATGGATTTCTCCAGCCTTGAGATGTTTTGCTCCAGCCTTCGTCTGCTGTCGCCGTAGCCTGTGGAGGAGACTGTTCTGCGCTCCCTGTACTTCCACGGGAGGCACCCCAGCGCTCCACTGCAGACCCCAGCGCAGCTGTTCGTCCTGACGCACATCTAGACCAACGCGCATCTCCCGGACCCTCGGGCTTGGCACGCTCTCCAGTCACCAGCGCGCAACGCGCATCTGCAAGGGCTTGGCACGCTCTCCAGTCACCAGCGCGCAACGCGCATCTTCAAGGGCTTGGCACGCTCTCCAGTCTCCAGCGCGCAACGCGCATCTTCCAAGGATCCTCGTGCTTGGCACGCTCTCCAGTCACCAGCGCGCAACGCGCATCTGCAAGGGCTTGGCACGCTCTCCAGTCACCAGCGCGCAACGCGCATCTTCAAGGGCTTGGCACGCTCTCCAGTCTCCAGCGCGCTACGCGCATCTTCCAAGGATCCTCGTGCTTGGCACACTCCTCCTCGCAGACGCACCCCGAGGCGTCTCTCGGTTCCGACGTGCACACCAAGGTGTGGCGCGCCACTCTGTTCCTCGGCTCCGACAGCGGCTACCCGGTGGACGACACCCTCGCCACCGCCGCTGTTCCAGCACCCTGTTCCTCGGCTCCGACAGCGGCTACCCGGTGGACGACACCCTCGCCACCGCCGCTGTTCCAGCACTCTGTTCCTCGGCTCCGACAGCGGCTACCCGGTGGACGACACCCTCGCCACCGCCGCTGTTCCAGCACTCTGTTCCTCGGCTCCGACAGCGGCTACCCGGTGGACGACACCCTCGCCACCGCCGCTGTTCCAGCACTCTGTTCCTCGGCTCCGACAGCGGCTACCCGGTGGACGACACCCTCGCCACCGCCGCTGTTCCAGCACCCTGTTCCTCGGCTCCGACAGCGGCTACCCGGTGGGCGACACCCTCGCCACCGCCGCTGTTCCAGCACTCTGTTCCTCGGCTCGGACAGCCAGCTACCCGGTGGCGACACCCTCGCCGCCACTGCTGTTCCTGCACCATTACGCATACTCCTGGGTGAGTTTTGATTGTGATGTCACTCACCCAGCGTAATGCCTCTTGCCCCCGTCCCGCTGCGTTCCTGTACCATTCCGCATACGCTTGGGTGAGTTTTGATTGTGATGTCACTCACCCAGCGTAATGCCTCCTTTTTTTGTTCTCACTTAGTTAGTAGTTTGGACATTTCATCTCCCACTCTGTTTTTGTTCTCACTTAGTTAGTAGTTTGGACATTTCATCTCCCACTCTGTTTTTGTTCTCACTTAGATAGTATTTTTGGACATTACATCTCCCCCTGTGTGTTTGTCACACGAAGATATTATTACTTTGTTACTTTGTTTATTTGGACTGTTCTGCATCTGCTCTGTTTGTTCCCTTTTGAATATTAACCCTCTCCTCTGTTCTGCAGAGCGGCCCAGATGTTTTCCCACCAGTCCTCCCTGTTCCTCCCTGTCCCCAGCCCGCCTCCGCGGGCCTTAGTCCCCTCTGTCCCTAGTTCTCCCCTTTCTAGTTCCACCTAGTTCCTGGTCCCAAGTCCTCCCCTTCTAGTTCCACCTAGTTCCTTGTCCCTAGTTCTCCTAGTCCCCAGTTCTCCTGTTTCCCTAGCTCTCCTTGTCCCGACTTCTCCTAGTCTCTAGTTCCTCTGTTCCTTTAACCTTCCCCTAGCGTTCCTTTAATGTTTCCCCTAGCGTTCATTAACCTTCCCTTAGTGCTCCCTTTTCCTGCCCGCCTCTTAAAGGCACCTAGTTTTTCCCCTCTTGTTATATTCCTGTATTTGTGTTCTCCCTTAAAGGGACAGTGCCCTTTTTTCCCTGTCTCTCAATAAATATCTGTTTCTTGGCAAACCATCATACCTGTCTTGTGTTGTGCGATTGGGGTCGGTTACAAACCATAACAGTACGACCCCACCAAATCGACGACCCCAGCCAGCACAGACGGTGTATGTTGAGTTTGCCTTTTTTTTTTCTTGTTCCCTCTAGCTCCCCTCTAGCTTCCTTGTTAGCCTGTTAGCTCCCCTGTTAGCCTGTTGACTCCCCCATTTGCTTCCCTGTTAGCCCTGTTTAGCTCCCCTCTTAGCCCTGTTTGACCCCCCTGCAGCTTGTTAGGCCTCTACTACCAGCATGGCCCTGTCTGCTAGCTTTGCCTCGGCGGCTAGCACAGCCTCTATGTTAATGCAGCCCTTACTGCTGGCATAGGCCCTGTAGCTAGCCATGCCCTGGCAGCTAACCCAGTCCCTCAGCAGAGCCCCAGTCTGCTAGCTTAGCCCCGGCTGCTAGCACAGCCTCTATGTTTATGCAGCCCTTGCTGCTGGCATGGGCCCTGTAGCTAGCCATGCCCTGGCAGCTAACCCTGTCCCTCAGCAGAGCCCCAGTCTGCTAGCTTGGCCCCGGCTGCTAGCACAGCCTCTATGTTAATGCAGCCTTGCAGCTGGCATAGGCCCTGTAGCTAGCCAGGCCCAAGCAGCTAACCCGGTCCCTCTGCATGGCCTCCACTTTTTTGTGTAGTTTATCCCACTGCTAGGACTGCCCTTTCAGCTAGCAAGGTCAGTTTATCTCCCACTGCTAGGACTGCCTTTTCAGCTAGCAAGGTCAGTTTATCTCTCACTGCTAGGACTGCCTTTTCAGCTAGCAAGGTCAGTTTTTCTCCCACTGCTAGGACTGCCTTTTCAGCTAGCAAGGTCAGTTTATCTCACACTGCTAGGACTGCCCTTCAGCTAGCAAGGTCAGTTTATCTCACACAGCTAGGACTGTCCTTCCAGCTAGCTTGTTCTCTCATGCTGGTCCAGCCCTGTCTGCCAGCCTAGCTCCGGCAGCTAGCGCAGCCTCTATGTTAATGTAGCAGTACAGCTGGCATAGGCCCTGTAGCTATCAGTGCCTTGGCAGCTACCCTTTCCCCCTGCTAGCCTAGCTCGGCAGCTAGCGCAGCCTCTATGTTGATGTAGCAGTACAGCTAGCATAGGCCCTGTAGCTATCAGTGCCTTGGCAGCTACCCTTTCCCTCTGCTAGCCCTTTCCCGGTGCTACCATGGTTACCCCTTAGCTACCCTGCTTGCCCCTCAGTTCCTCTAGACCAGTTCCTCTAGACCAGTTCTCTAGACCAGTTCTCTAGGCCAGTTCTCTAAACCAGTTCTCTAGACCGGTTCTCTAGGCCAGTTCTCTTGGCCAGTTCTCTAGGCTAGTTCTCTGGACCCAGTTCCTCCTGACCCGGTTCCTCTAGGCCCGGTTTCCTCTAGGCCAGTTCCTCCTGTTGCCCCTCTGCTACCCTAGTTACCCCTCGGCGACCCTGTTTCTTTTGCTAGCCCCACTCTTGTGGTGGCTTCCCCTGCTGGCTTGGCCAGTACCTTTTGTTTTTGTCTTGTTTTGCCCCCTGCCACTCTGTCTGTATTTGTTTTGGGTCGCCAGGTGGCTCCCGTTGAGGGGGGGGTACTGTGAGGTTTTGTCCGCTGCTCACCAACTTTCTCTGTTTTCTTTAAGCCTACTGTTAGAAATTCCCTTCTCACTCACTCTCTCTAGCCCCCACCCTCTCGTTCTTTACTCTCGTTTACTCTCAGTGGCCACACCTGGACTATTATCAATTACCTCTCGCACCTGTGGTGGCAGGCTAATTAGTTCCCCTGTGGGCTTTAAATACCAGGGCTCTTCCCCTCGTTTCGGCGTGGGGTCGTGTTGTATTCATGCTGAGTCATATTCTCTAACATCTAGACTCTTTCGGGAGATCCTCTGGTCTACCAATGCTGTATATGGATTTCTCCAGCCTTGAGATGTTTTGCTCCAGCCTTCGTCTGCTGTCGCCGTAGCCTGTGGAGGAGACTGTTCTGCGCTCCCTGTACTTCCACGGGAGGCACCCCAGCGCTCCACTGCAGACCCCAGCGCAGCTGTTCGTCCTGACGCACATCTAGACCAACGCGCATCTCCCGGACCCTCGGGCTTGGCACGCTCTCCAGTCACCAGCGCGCAACGCGCATCTGCAAGGGCTTGGCACGCTCTCCAGTCACCAGCGCGCAACGCGCATCTTCAAGGGCTTGGCACGCTCTCCAGTCTCCAGCGCGCAACGCGCATCTTCCAAGGATCCTCGTGCTTGGCACGCTCTCCAGTCACCAGCGCGCAACGCGCATCTGCAAGGGCTTGGCACGCTCTCCAGTCACCAGCGCGCAACGCGCATCTTCAAGGGCTTGGCACGCTCTCCAGTCTCCAGCGCGCTACGCGCATCTTCCAAGGATCCTCGTGCTTGGCACACTCCTCCTCGCAGACGCACCCCGAGGCGTCTCTCGGTTCCGACGTGCACACCAAGGTGTGGCGCGCCACTCTGTTCCTCGGCTCCGACAGCGGCTACCCGGTGGACGACACCCTCGCCACCGCCGCTGTTCCAGCACCCTGTTCCTCGGCTCCGACAGCGGCTACCCGGTGGACGACACCCTCGCCACCGCCGCTGTTCCAGCACTCTGTTCCTCGGCTCCGACAGCGGCTACCCGGTGGACGACACCCTCGCCACCGCCGCTGTTCCAGCACTCTGTTCCTCGGCTCCGACAGCGGCTACCCGGTGGACGACACCCTCGCCACCGCCGCTGTTCCAGCACTCTGTTCCTCGGCTCCGACAGCGGCTACCCGGTGGACGACACCCTCGCCACTGCCGCTGTTCCAGCACCCTGTTCCTCGGCTCCGACAGCGGCTACCCAGTGGGCGACACCCTCGCCACCGCCGCTGTTCCAGCACTCTGTTCCTCGGCTCGGACAGCCAGCTACCCGGTGGCGACACCCTCGCCGCCACTGCTGTTCCTGCACCATTACGCATACTCCTGGGTGAGTTTTGATTGTGATGTCACTCACCCAGCGTAATGCCTCTTGCCCCCGTCCCGCTGCGTTCCTGTACCATTCCGCATACGCTTGGGTGAGTTTTGATTGTGATGTCACTCACCCAGCGTAATGCCTCCTTTTTTGTTCTCACTTAGTTAGTAGTTTGGACATTTCATCTCCCACTCTGTTTTTGTTCTCACTTAGTTAGTAGTTTGGACATTTCATCTCCCACTCTGTTTTTGTTCTCACTTAGATAGTATTTTTGGACATTACATCTCCCCCTGTGTGTTTGTCACACGAAGATATTATTACTTTGTTACTTTGTTTATTTGGACTATTCTGCATCTGCTCTGTTTGTTCCCTTTTGAATATTAACCCTCTCCTCTGTTCTGCAGAGCGGCCCAGATGTTTTCCCACCAGTCCTCCCTGTTCCTCCCTGTCCCCAGCCCGCCTCCGCGGGCCTTAGTCCCCTCTGTCCCTAGTTCTCCCCTTTCTAGTTCCACCTAGTTCCTGGTCCCAAGTCCTCCCCTTCTAGTTCCACCTAGTTCCTTGTCCCTAGTTCTCCTAGTCCCCAGTTCTCCTGTTTCCCTAGCTCTCCTTGTCCCGACTTCTCCTAGTCTCTAGTTCCTCTGTTCCTTTAACCTTCCCCTAGCGTTCCTTTAATGTTTCCCCTAGCGTTCATTAACCTTCCCTTAGTGCTCCCTTTTCCTGCCCGCCTCTTAAAGGCACCTAGTTTTTCCCCTCTTGTTATATTCCTGTATTTGTGTTCTCCCTTAAAGGGACAGTGCCCTTTTTTCCCTGTCTCTCAATAAATATCTGTTTCTTGGCAAACCATCATACCTGTCTTGTGTTGTGCGATTGGGGTCGGTTACAAACCATAACATACTCATGACTATAAAGTTACGTAATGTTTTCTTACAGTCAAAAACGTAGAAGGTTCTACTCAAAGAAAGAATCACCCTTAAAGTATATTTTTGTGATTACGGTAAAAAGGTTTACTCATGACTAAAAAGTTACGTAATGTTTTCTTACAGTCAAAAACGTAGAAGGTTCTACTCAAAGAAAGAATCACCCTTAAAGTATATTTTTGTGATTACGGTAAAAAGGTTTACTCATGACTAAAAAGTTACGTAATGTTTTCTTACAGTCAAAAACGTAGAAGGTTCTACTCAAAGAAAGAATCACCCTTAAAGTATATTTTTGTGATTACGGTAAAAAGGTTTACTCATGACTAAAAAGTTACGTAATGTTTTCTTACGGTCAAAAACGTAGAAGGTTCTACTCAAAGAAAGAATCACCCTTAAAGTATATTTTTGTGATTACGGTAAAAAGGTTTACTCATGACTAAAAAGTTACGTAATGTTTTCTTACAGTCAAAAACGTAGAAGGTTCTACTCAAAGAAAGAATCACCCTTAAAGTATATTTTTGTGATTACGGTAAAAAGGTTTACTCATGACTAAAAAGTTACGTAATGTTTTCTTACAGTCAAAAACGTAGAAGGTTCTACTCAAAGAAAGAATCACCCTTAAAGTATATTTCTGTGATTACGGTAAAAAGGTTTACTCATGACTAAAAAGTTACGTAATGTTTTCTTACAGTCAAAAACGTAGAAGGTTCTACTCAAAGAAAGAATCACCCTTAAAGTATATTTTTGTGATTACGGTAAAAAGGTTTACTCATGACTTGAAGTAACTAAATGCTTACTTAAAGTCAGAACTTAAGTAGAAAAAACTCTACTTTGTGAATAGCAGGCTGAAATAGCCATTGCGAATAGCAGGCTGAAATAGCCATTGCGAATAGCAGGCTGAAATAGCCATTGCGAGCAGGCTGAAATAGCCATTGCGAATAGGAGCGAATAGCAGGCTGAAATAGCCATTGCGAGCAGGCTGAAATAGCCATTGCGAATAGGAGCGAATAGCAGGCTAACTAGCCATTGCTAACAGGACGAGGCTACTCACATGAACAGACAGGTATATGATAACCTTGGACATGCCGGAAGTAAGAGGATGTTGGTATACCTGAGAACTAACAACATTCTCATACCTAAAGCCAAACAAAGAGCGATAACAGTCCGAAAGGCCTGTGAACAATGTGCGCTGGTAAAGGGACAAAAACCTGAACCAGTGCCACACTCTTAGACGGGGGGGGGGGGGGGGGGGGCTGTCCCCCGGAGTCAGCGGACGACGCAGCGGATGGCAAGAAGGAATATACTGACTCAGGTCAGAAATCGGAACTGGAGGAAGACCGGGATAGGTCAAGCTCCAGAGCATCCTCAGTGTCCTCATCTAGACCTCCCAGACCTCCCAGACCTCCCAGACCTCCTAGACCTCCCAGACCTCCTAGACCTCCCAGACCGGACAGAGAGACATCGGCCTGGACCCAGGTTACAGGGCGACGAGAGTCCTGAATGGACCTGAAAGAGAGAAAAGAAATTAGTCCTCTGTGGACTGTATCTGTGATGTCCTGCGAGGCCTACGGACAGGGTCACACGATAGGTCAAGCTCCAGAGCATCCTCAAGGTCCTCATCTAGACCTCCCAGACCTCCCAGACCTCCTAGACCTCCCAGACCGGACAGAGAGACATCGGCCTGGACCCAGGTTACAGGGCGACGAGAGCCCTGAATGGACCTGAAAGAGAGAAAAGAAATGAGTCCTCTGTGGACTGTATCTGTGATGTCCTGCGAGGCCTACTGACAGGGTCACAAGACCAGGCCAACCACACTTCAATAGAGGACTGCTGCTACAATTCTCGGGGACCCGTGGGGGTCGCCCGAGAAGTGACAAATCAACCTACCTCAAACTATGGGAGAGATCCAAGAGGTCAGAGGGGGCGACCCCAAGATGACCAAGATGACCAAGATGACCAAGGTGACCAAGATGACCAAGATGACCAAGATGACCAAGACGACAACAGCCTGGGTGCATCGGCCAGGAACAACAGATGCAAGTCTTCCCGCCGGATACCAAGCAACAACGTGACCCCTATCCTGTCGAGCCGTCCAGCCAGGGAACAACAGATGCAAGTCTTCCCGCCGGCTACCAGGGTAACAAGGTACCGAGATGGCAGAGGGGGTGTGGAGAGTCACAGCCACGTGACCCCACAATCGCCATCTCGTCCCCCAGTACAGACGCTATTAAGACAATGGAAAATGACCGCCCAGGATGACAGAGTGGGTGTGAAGTGCCACAGAACAAGTGACACTTTTTGACAATGACATCCTGAGTCGTTCCAATATAGCCGTATATACCTATTTTTCACATGTAATCATATGCTTCATTATTCAATTATTCAATTGACGATGGACAATGACCTCCCAGGACGGCAGAGTGGGTGTGAAGTGCCACAGAACAAGTGACACTTTTGGACAATGACATCCTGAATCGTTCCTATATGACCAGTATAAATCTTTAAACTGAACTCTGGAAAGATAGCTCTATGATGGCTCTACTTATAAAAAATGGAACTGAGCCTTTAATGTCTCCATAGAAGGGGCCTGTTGTCTGTGAAAAACAGTGAAAAGGGAGTCAACCTGCGGAATGTGGGCCTCAGAAGAGGAGAGAGAGCAGTAAAATGTTAACCCTTTCAGAAGGGAAGGGAATTAAAGGTTGAGGGTTGAAAGCCAGGAGTCCGGAAACTATTGAGGAAATCTTAAAAGAAAAAAACTATATAACAATTAAATGTTTAATGTGTACAGTAAAAGTTTTCATAAATGGCATGCTTATAATTGACTGTCAGTAGAGAATTATACTAAAAGAATGATGTGTAAAACTGTTGGTCTGGAGGGAACCTTTAAGAAATCCTATGGAGGGCGGCCTCGTGCATGGTACCATGTCACGTGGTCACCACAGACAAAGCCGTTGTCTGTTTTGAAGGAATAAGGGACTTTCTGTTACTTAAAAACCACTAGGTAACTAGCAGTAACGTTAGTACAAAGAAGGAGGAGTTAATACGAATTATGTATTGTATTTTGGTTTGCTAAACAAACATGACAACCCTGTGACATCACTGTGTTTAGACCAATCGGAAATATGGTACAATGTCGATAAAAAGAGACGGTTGCTCATTCTTTAGCCAGACTTTTTTGAGAGATGGAGATCCTGCTGCCAGACACGGGGCACAAGCCGTGCAATGCTGAGATGTTCTGTTTTCTGCTTATTTTAAACTGAATTGGAAATTTTCCACTTCAGTCTCTTCTTGTAACTAGCTTTTTCTAATTAAAAATACCTCTTTATAAATATCCTTTGTATCCTTTCTTCTGACCAGACGACCGGGTAAGCATGAAATGTGTTTTGCCTTGTAACTTCACCCTCTGCGTTTTGATTAATGAAGACGGAGTAAAAGGAGAAATATGTCAACCACGCGGTCCAGTAATGTGCCTGATTTATGATGTAAAAAACCTCCTGAGTAAGGCTTTAGCCAGACGGAGTAGAAGGAGACATATGATTATGCATTAAGGCAAAATAGAATAAGTGGCTTTATCCCTAGCTCAGGCCTAAAGAGAGAAATATATTATCAAGTAATGCCATATAGTGATAATACGTGTACTGTATAATGGGATTATCAAGTAAAGCCATATAGTGATAATACGTGTACTGTATCATGGGATTATCAAGTAAAGCCATACAGTGATAATATGTGTAAGTGGCTTTATCCCTAGCTATAATAGGATTATGCATTAAGGACTAAAGGTGGGTTCTGTAAGCCTGGTTTTATCAAGTAATGCCATACAGTAAACTCTACGGCGAACCGAGTAGATTAAAGTAGAATAAAGTAAATATACCCCGCAACTCCAATCAATCAACTGTATTACTGGAGGGGACGGGGGGTGCCTGTGTGTGAGCCGAGGTCTGCTGAGTTTAAGCCCTGAACTTTATAGACAAATTGAGTCCTAGACGTCCCACACTTCGCAGGACGCTGCTTGAAGCTGGGATTCGGACCAATGAGTTATGGGATAATCAATCTGACCTCGGTTTATGACCGGTGCTTAACACATACACACAAAAGCACCGTAACTTTACACACCACACAAGCACACTTGTTACACACACAAACACTGCTGCTAACAGATACCTTGTATTGTATACATTTGTATAGATAGAATATACGTTGTGTATTATGTTTAGTTCTATAGTTTAGTTTAGTCTATAGTCTATACTGTGGCTATTTATACAGCTAGCATAGCATAGTTTTGTATAGATAGAATATACGTTGTGTATTGTGTTTAGTTCTATAGTTTTAGGTTATATTTTATCATTTATTTATAGCCTATCTAGTTTATAGTTATAGCTTAGTTATATTTTGTAGATAGAAATAATACGTTGTGTACCATGTTTACAAATCTACTACAGTTGAGGAGCCGGGAAAAACAAGAAGCTGAATGTATTGTGACAGATCTCCTCCCCCCTCCTTTGGATACGTGAAGGATGGGAGATATATCCGTTGCTTAATGTTAGAATAGGAAAGGAGAAATCAAGAGTCTTCCCTGTGGAGAAGGGTGTAAGACAAGGATGCATCTTGTCCCCTGTACTCTTTAATATGTACAATTAATCACTAATGAAAAAAGGTCTGAGAGGAGGGCAAGGAGTCAAACTTGGCGAAGAGAACATCACCAATATAAGATACGCTGATGACACAGCTATAGTCTGTAACTGTCAAGAAGATCTACAGGACATGATGAATAAGCTGAATGTCGAATGTAAAAATGTCACTAAACACAAAGAAAACAAAAGTAATGATCATTGAAAAAACACCAGGAAATGTTTGTAAAATACAGATGGATGGAGAAAAACTTGAACAAGTGAAGGAGTACATGTACCTTGGAAGCTGGATCAGTGAAGGTGGAAGAGCTAACATGGACATTAAGAGAAGAACCGGAATTGCAAAGAGCGCATTCTGGAACCATAAGTTCAAGTTCAAGTTCAAGTTTCTTTTATTGCCACACGGCCAGGCCGGTGGAATTTGAGCACGGTGCAGGTGGTAGCTGCGACAATACACCACATGGATGATGGAACACAACATAACATCAACAACAACATAACATAACATAACATAACATGCATAACATAACATAACAGCAGGGGGTGAAATTAGGATGAGTTGGAGTTGAGTAATTGTATGGCCTTGGGGAAGAAACTGTTGTTGAACCTAACCGTGCAACTACCTAGTGACCTAAACCTTCTACCAAAGGGGAGGAGTTGGAAGAGGTGATGAGCTGGGTGCAGGGGGTCGCTGATGATTTTGTGTGCGCGTGTGATGGTGTGATGTTTGTGTATGGAGTCCAGGGTGGGGAGTGTGCAGTTAATGATTTTGGATGCCCTAATGATGATCCTGTCTAGTCTGTGTAGTGTGTGTTTGGGTGTGTTGCCATACCAAACAGTGATGGAGAGTGAAATGATGTTTTGTATGATAGCTGTGTAAAATTGAATCATTAACGTCTTCCTGACCTTGTACTTCCTGAGTTGTCTTAAATGAAATAATCTTTGGTTGGCTGTTTTAAGTAAATGAGTTGTTTGATGATCCCAGTTGAGTTTGTTGCTGATGTGTGTTCCTAAGTATTTAAATGTGTCTGTGGCTGAAATGGGTTGGTTATTGATGAGCATGGGTGTTTTGGTGGGTGTGATTTTGCGAAAGTCAATAATGAGTTCCACGGTCTTGCTTTCATTGAGTATCAGGTTATATTCTTTGCACCATGTGAGTGTTCGCTCCACCTCCAGCCGGTAGTCATCCTCCTTGTTGTTGGAGATCAACCCTAGGAGAATTAAAGAATTATTGAGACGAAACATGAGTTGGAAAACAAAGACCAGGATTTTGGAAACGTATGTTATGTCAGTCTTTTCATACTGAGCAGAAGCATGGATACTGGATGAAGAGGCGAAGAGGATGATAGACTCTTTTGAAATGTGGACACTGAGGAAGATGCTGAAGATAACATAGAAGGATAAGATCAAGAATGAGGAGGTACTGAGAAGAGCGGGTATGGAAGGAGGACAGGTGCTGGAGAGGTTGAAAAAGAGAAAGATGGAGTTGTGCGGGCATGTTCTGAGAGGATCCAGTGGGGAGATGTTCAAGAAGGTGGTGATGGGGAAGGTGGATGGAAAGAGAGGAAGTGGAAGACCAAGAAGAGGCTGGGTAGACGACGTCTGTGATTGGAGCGAGAGGCGGAGTCACAGAGTTGGAGAGATGAAGTGGGGACAGAATGGGTTGGAGAGTGATAGGCAACCTTCGGAATGAAGAAGCCACCTGATGATGATGATGATTAGGTAGCTGATTAGTACTGATTAGTACTGATATAGTACACCTGCACATAATTAGTAGACACACACCTCACATGCACCCACAATCGTCCCACCCACTACATTAACAATGAGATCGAGAGGAGTGAGTTGAGCGCAGTACGGTGTTGGAGTAGTTGTGTAGAGAGAGAGAGATTTGTATTCAGAGTTGCAACGGTGAGAGGAAGTAGAAGAAGAGGAGAAAGCGAGATATGTGTTCTTTGTGTACTGGACCCTGGACTGGCTGAGATACCCCCTTGTGTACTGACCTTGGACTGGACGACGACCCTGAATTGTGAACAATCCATTTTTCTGTCAGCGAGCCTGTTTTGTGTTATTGACCCCCGGACCGGATCACGACCATTCTATTGTTTTTCCTGCTGGATTCACCCTAAATTCAATAAATACCTGTATTTATTGATATTGCTCTTGTGTGGACATTCGCATTTGTTTGTATTTTAACCGTGGCAAACCTGTATCCTATCAGGTTCGTCACAGTATGTACATTTTTTAAACTGTGACAATAAAATAATCGGAATCTGAGTAGGTAGTAGTATAGGTGTTCTGAAGGTCCAGATTAACACTGAAAGTCTGCGTTTATTATTTTGTATAACTTATATATTGCTTATATATATAAGATATATATTTTTACGTCATCTGTTTGCCTAAACAGTATTCTCCATTCGCTTATGGTAGATCCCATTCTGAACGACTAGGCACCAGAGACGCGCCCCCTAGACATGGTTTCTAGACATGTTCAGACATGTTCAGACAAGCCCAGAGCAGGCGCATAGATTTTGTACAGGTGAACAGGCTGAGCCCAATAGGGACCAGATAGAGTATATTGTGTAGACGGTGCAAGCAGCAGCAGCGGCAGCAGCATAACAGGAAAACTAGCAGAGCGAGAGTAAAAGACGTCCGGTACAGTTGTACACAGACCGATAGCGGTGTATCGTTATAGAGAACTAATGGCTACTTAGATACCACTATAATATTGTCGAGCCATTATTGGCACAGTATAGTGACTTGTGTAAGCGAAGTAACGCGACATAGAGAGAGACATATAGTTAAACCCAGCAACGTTTGGATATAACTACTCATTGGAGACCGTCTGCGGGTTAGTTTCACGTACAAACGAAGCTAACTAGCTACCATCTATGCCAACAGGCTTTTGGATTAATAGCTATTAACCCTGCCATCGGCGCTAGGATTACAAGGACCGGTTCCGTACGAGACCCCTTCTTCCAGCGGCGACAGGATTATCCGACCAGTCTACAGTCTCTCTGGCGCAGGAGCTCTAGAGAGAAACCATCGTCTCCAGCCACCATCTTGCTTTCCCTGTATCGCCTCGCTTCGTCTCACTCCCTTCAGAGCTCCACCGGTCGAGTATCCGTAGTCTAGGAACTATTCGTTACCGCTGACTTTGTTGCACTGACATTCTATTATTAAAGGAGAACCGTAATAAATCATATGTATGTTGCTATGACTATTAAAATGCTTTTTAATAATGCTTGCTATCCCTGTCCCCGCGCAGTCAATTCAGTGTCCGCCATTTTGTCTAACTGTACTGTCTGGCTATTAATATTCTTTAGTAGTGGTTTAATCTAAACAATCTTTAATACAGTCAGGGTTGTGTAGCCCCTTAGCTACAATTGGTCCTTCGAGCCGGAGGGTATCAGTAATAATAATAATATTAGTGATAATATGGCCAGCGGCGGACACTCTCCAATCGGCTCTCCCCCATTAGAGCGCCCTAGGCGCCAGCGTCAGCCCCCTCCCCACTTGGAGAGCTACGCTGTAGATTTACCTCCTAGCTTATCTACAAGGACGTTAAGCAAGGATAACATTAGTAGCTCAAGTATGCCCAACCTTATCGACCTGTCAACCCCACCAGTAGAGACCCAAGCTAGTTTAAGTGAAACTGACTTAGCCTACGGGGGGGACGAGCGGGGCATGACTTGACTATACCCATAGAACGCCGCGCCCCCGAGAAGGACCTCGGAGCGCAAGAAGGTAAAGAATGCGCCCCCGAGATGGACCTAGGAGCGCACCAGAGTAAAGAGCACCGCGCCCCCGAGATGGACCTCGGAGTGCGGGAGAAGACAAAGTACAGCGCCCCCGAGATGGACCTCGGAGCGCGTGAGGAGACCAGGTCACCGCCAAGCCCTGCCAACTCCAAATCACCATCATCAGCGTCATCCCCAAGCGAAGCCGACCAGAGGCTAGCGCAAGTCCTGATCGCCACGATAACCGCTTCGGCGGAAAGGGATCGCCTCCAGGAGCAATGAGAGAGTGAGCGTGACCGCCTCCAGGGTGAGCGTGACACCCACATTCCCAGACTTCACAAGAGAAGACCGAGCGCAGTATACCGAGCTGCGTATGTGCCTAGAGACAATTATGTCCGGAGTACAGGACGAGTCATACAAGTATGCCATTCTCCTTAAGCACCTCAAGGTAACTAGAGCGCACAACATAGCGCTGGCATACTCCAATTCACAAACTCCCTATTCTGACGCCCTGGTTGCCCTCGACGCATGTTCCGGACGTACATGGGACTATGTCATTCAGGAGATACGTGAGATCGAACGTCTCCCCCCAGCTAAAGACAACCGAGCCCTGGACGACCTATCCGTCAAAGTACAAACCCTCGTAGGGATGCTCGGGTCCCAACGAGAGAAGGGGATGTACGAGTTGTACACCAACTCCAACATGGAGCGTATATTGGAGAAGCTCCCCCCATTCCGCCAAGAACGTTTTCGGCGGCAAAGAAACTACCGTGACCCAAATGGCCCAGAACAATCACTCCTGGACTTTGCTGACTTCCTAGCCAGGGAGGTTAGCAGCCTAAGAATTGACACCTTCGCATGGGGTGGCTCGAACATTAAAGAGGGACCGAGAAGGTTTAAAGACCAAAGCAGGCCCATCGCCGTGATGCACCAGGCCGAGTCGGTGTCACGACAGAAGAGTCACAACCCCCCCGCCAAGGGAAAATGGAAGATTGCATGTCAATACTGCGACAACAAACACTGGCTGTCACAGTGCGACGCATTCAAGAAACTGACCACCGTCGAAGTAAGTCAGTGGATTAAAGCTAACCGCCGCTGCGCGCGCGGCCACATGGCAGCGGAATGCCGCCTTAAGAAGAAGTGTGGCAAGTGTGACGGCGCTCACCTCGAAGCACTGCACGAGAGTAACAAACGAAACCCCGCCCCACAAAGCAGCTCGAGAGCAGAAGTACTCTACATCGACCCCGCGAAGAGTGGGAGCTCCAGGGTGCTCCTCAAGGTGGTACGAGTACTCCTCAGTCACGGGGACAAGGTACTCGACACCTACGCCGTCCTCGACGACGGGTCGGAGAAGACCCTCCTCCTCGCCTCCGCCGCAACCCAGTTGGACCTGCGGGGTCCAGAGGAGACCATGACCCTCCGTACCATTCGTCGAGACTTAAAGACAATCAAAGGTGAAAACGTCTCGTTCACCATTGCAGCGATCGACTAGCCCGGGAAGCGGTACAGCATCAGCAAGGCGTTCACAAGCTACGACATAGGTTTATCACGCTATGATTACCCCATCCCACAGCTGAGGGAGAAGTACGACCACCTACGCCAACTGCCCATACCGCTCATTAGCGGCGCTACGCCGACCCTACTCATTGGCTCCGACCACGCGGACCTCATTGTCCCAACTGATGCGGTCCACATCGGACCCAGAGGATGCCCAGCCGCGGTTAAGACCCGACTGGGATGGAGGCTCCAGGGCCCCCTCTCCGGGCCTTCCAGCCGACCAACGTCCACACGCTGCCTTTACACCAAGGTGAGCGACACAGACAATACCCTCCTACAGCACGTTGAGAGGCTATGGACACTAGACTCGCTGCCATTCAAGAACGAACGCAAGATGGTTCGGTCCAAAGAGGACAAGTATGCCATAGCTCTACTCGAGCAGAAGACTACGAGGGTCGAGGTCGACGGAGTGCTAAGATACGCGACCCCACTCTTGAGGCGGGAAGGGATGCCCACTCTGCATGTGCCTAAGGGAGCGACGCACCACTACCTACAGAGCACTGAGCGGCGCCTCGCCAAGGATCCCCCCCAAGCAACGATATATCGCACCGAGATCGAGAAGCTGGTCACAGCCGGCCACATAAAGAAAATCGATGACCACGAGGCAGAAAGGACGACAGAGTCATGGTACGTGCCCCACCACAAGGTCACCCACAACGGAAAGAACCGCATCGTGTTCAATTGCAGTTATCAGATTGGACAGCAGAATCTGAATAACCTACTCCTGCCCGGCCCGACACTCGGACCCTCCCTCCTCTGCGCATCTCTGGTAGGCACGCAACTCGCAAAAATGGTACAAAGTGAACTCACCATACCGGTGCGTGAGATCATCCTATCGTCAGACTCCATGACCGTGCTCACCTGGATCCAGTCCGCCTCCTGTCAGTACAAAGTTTTCGTCGGAGTCCGAGTAACCGAAATCCAAGACCTGGTAGGAGCGGCATGTTGGAGATATGTTGACACCAAGCAGAACCCGGCGGATGTCATCACACGGGGGATGTCCCTAGCCGACCTCACCCGTCCTAACCCATACAGTGATGGTCCAGAGTTCCTCAAGCTCCCGGAGGAAAAGTGGCCTATCCCCACACCACGGGAGGCGAACCAAGATGAGTCAGAAATAAAGAGGTCTATGTTCTGCGGGCTGAGTCAAGCCCCGGCTCCAACGGACCCGGACCTAGACGACTGTCTAACCCTGGAGAGTGCTCAGAAAAGGACATTCCTATGGCACCACCCGGAACTCCCCCCCACCACAGACCTCGACGCATCTGCCTATGAGGAAGCGGAACTTCTTCTGCTACAGAGAGCACAAAGAGACTCCTTCCCAGAAGAAATAGATTGTCTGAGAGGGGAAAAGCCAGTCCCCTCAGACAGCCGACTCCTCACCTTAGCCCCAGAGATCGACGCCCAGCACCTCATCAGGGTGGGTGGTCGGTTGACACGGGCCCCGGACTTGGCTGAGGATGTTAAGCATCCCATCGTCCTAAGCAGCCGACACAAGATAACAGATCTGATCATCAAGAAGTACGACAAGGTGGTGTGCCACGCGGGGGCCGAGCGAGTCTTTGCGGAGATCCGACGGCGCTTCTGGATACTCCAAGGGAGAGAAGCTGTACGTCGATTCCAACGGACTTGCCCGACCTGTCGCAAGTGGAGGGCACAGCCTAGTATTCCGAAGATGGCAGACCTGCCTCCCTGCCGCCTCCGACTCGGCGAGCGGGCCTTCCATTCCACGGGCGTGGACTGCTTCGGCCCATTCAACGTCAAGAAGGGAAGAGGAACAGAGAAGAGGTGGGGCATCGTGTACAAGTGCATGACCACCCGAGCTGTTCACATTGAGCTCCTCCAGTCGATGAGTACAGACTCGTTCCTCATGTCATTCCGGAGGTTCCAAGCGCGGAGAGGGACCCCATCAGTGCTATTGTCAGACCAAGGGACAAATTTCCAAGGAGGAGACACGGAACTGAGAGAGAGCTTCCTGACCATGGGTGAAGAACTCAAGATCCGCCTCGCTCCTGCTCAGGTCACCTTCCAGTTCAACCCCCCGAATGCCCCCCATTTCGGGGGAACGTGGGAGAGAGAGGTCCGATCCATAAAGACTGCTATGTACACCGTACTTGGAGCCCAGACCGTGGGCGATGAAGTCCTGGCTACGGTCCTCACAGAGATTGAGGGAGTTCTGAACTCCAAGCCCCTCGGCTACATTTCAAGCGACGTAGCTGACATCGACCCCATCACCCCAAACTACCTCTTGATGGAGCGGCTGGACCCTGCCCTTCCTCAGACGGTGTACAGACAGGACGAGATGAACGGACGGAGGATGTGGAGACACAGCCAAGTACTGGCCGACCAGTCTTGGGCCCGCTTCCTCCTACACTACCTACCCTCCCTTCAAGCCCGTCAGAAGTGGGTTAAAGACAGGGACAACCTGACCGTGGGTACCGTCGTGCTGATAATAGACCAGTCACTACCCCGAGCTACGTGGCCAGCCGGCTGTGTGAGCAGAGTGATTAACGGTTCAGATGGGAAGGTCAGAGTGGCAGAAGTCATCGTCCAAGGGCGGACTTATACCAGACCAGTAGCCAAGTTGATAGAGCTTCCGGCGTTCCCTGACCCCCCTGATGACGACGATAACCCACCGACTTTGTAGATCACTTTCAACCACCCCCCCCAGCTTATTATGGGGAAGTTGACTTGACCCTTAATATTAATCTGTGCCCACATTTATTTACTAATTAGGTTCAGACTAATTAGGGGGCGGCTGTTCTGAAGGTCCAGATTAACACTGAAAGTCTGCGTTTATTATTTTGTATAACTTATATATTGTTTATATATATAAGATATATATCTTTACGTCATCTGTTTGCCTAAACAGTATTCTCCATTCGCTTATGGTAGATCCCATTCTGAACGACTAGGCGCCAGAGACGCGCCCCCTAGACATGGTTTCTAGACATGTTCAGATATGTTCAGACAAGCCCAGAGCAGGCGCATTGATTCTGTACAGGTGAACAGGCTGAGCCCAATAGGGACCAGATAGAGTATATTGTGTAGACGGTGCAAGCAGCAGCATAACTAGCAGAGCGAGAGTAAAAGACGTCCGGTACAGTTGTACACAGACCGATAGCGGTGTATCGTTATAGAGAACTAATGGCTACTTAGATACCACTATAATATTGTCGAGCCATTATTGGCACAGTATAGTGACTTGTGTAAGCGAAGTAACGTGGAGAGACGTATAGTTAAACCCAGCGACGTTTGGATATAACTACTCATTGGAGACAGTCTGCCGGTTAGTTTCACGTACAAACGAAGCTAACTAGCTACCATCTATGCCAACGGGCTTTTGGATTAATAGCTATTAACCCTGCCATCGGGCGCTAGGATTACAAGGACCGGTTCCGTACGAGACCCCTTCTTCCAGCGGCGACAGGATTATCCGACCAGTCTACAGTCTCTCTGGGGCAGGAGCTCTAGAGAGAAACCATCTTCTCCAGCCACCATCTTGCTTTCCCTGTATCGCCTCGCTTCGTCTCACTCCCTTCAGAGCTCCACCGGTCGAGTATCCGTAGTCTAGGAACTATTCGTTACCGCTGACTTTGTTGCACTGACATTCTATTATTAAAGGAGAACCGTAATAAATCATATGTATGTTGCTATGACTATTAAAATGCTTATTAACTTGGTATCCCTGTCCCCGCGCAGTCAATTGAGTGTCCGCCATTTTGTCTAACTGTACTGTCTGGCTATTAATATTCTTTAGTAGTGGTTTAATCTAAACAATCTTTAATACAGTCAGGGTTGTGTAGCCCCTTAGCTACAATAGGGATAGTAGCATAGTACACAGTAGATATTAGCATAGACATAGTAGGAAAGTACATAATAGTACATAATAATACAGTAAGAAGGTTATTTATTTATTTATTTCCAGATATTGGTTGAAGAGATGTGTTTTTAGTCGACAGCGGAAAATAAGGCGGCTTTCAGCTGTCCTGACTGTGGTGGGAAGGTTGTCGTTTTGATGACCCCCCTGGAGCCCGAATAGGAGTGGGTCTCAGTCAGCCAGAAGATGCAGAGCACAGGGGTCCTGAGGGTGTGTAGTTAGAGACCATTGACCAGAGGTAGGAGGGAGCAGTTCCCCTCGCTGCATAGTATGCCAGGTCAAGAACCTCTAAGCAGATTTGTGCTGCAATGGGAAACCAGTGCAGCTCTCTGAGAAGTGCAGTGACATGGGCTGACTTTGGTCGATTGGAGATCAGACGGGCAGCTGCCAGTGGCACAAGCCGGTAAGCTAGCTAGCAGTGCATTGCAATAGTCGAGGTAAGACATGAGGGCAGATCCTTCTCACGTTGCTCAGGAAGAATCTGCCGGCAAGAACCTAGGTGGTCGGGGACGGAGCCATGGGTACGTTCTCCACTGTGAAAGGTCATCAGTGGGGAGGATTAAGCTGGCAAGTGAAGTGGCTCCATTTTGCTCAGGTTCAGTTTAAAGTGATTGGTTGTCATCCAGGTAGAAATGTCAGACAGGCAGGCCGAGATCCGATCAGAGACTTGGGTATCTGAGGGAGAAAAGGAGAGGAAGAGTTGAGCGTCATCGGTTGAGCGTCATGTTACCGAGATGTCTGGTGTACTGAGAGAAGAGGGGTCCAAGGACCAAGCCCTGGGGGACACCCGTCTGTCGGGGGCACGGGGCCGACAAGGTGCCTCTCCAAGATACTTGGTAGAACCAGTCGTCGAGGTAGGATGACAGCCATGCCAGCACAGAATCTACAACTCCAATTCCTGTAAGGGATGTGAGCGGAATCTGATAGTTGACTGTGTTGAAGGCTGCTGACAGGTCCAGGAGAATCAGGACAGAGGAGATGCCTTTCGCTCTTGCTAAGTGAAGAGCCTCTGTGACTGCTATGTGGGTCGTCTTCGTGGAGTGACTAGTCATGAAGTCTGACTCATTTGGGTCTAGGAGGTTTTTCTGAAATAGAATAGATAATCAGTGAGCTGGTTTGATATGGTGTGTTCAAGTGATTTAGAGAGGAAAGAGAGAAGAGAAACAGGGCGATAGTTCTCTATGACAGTGGGGTTCAGGGTTGGGATTTTAGAGAGGTGGGAACCACCCCAGAGTTGAGAGAGGAGTTGATGGTTGCAGTCAGGAAGGGGAGGATGTCTGGTGCGTTTGGTCTGGAGTGGGGAGGGTAACGGGTCCAGCTGGCATGTAGTGGGACAGTTCGACTTACAGAACTTTGGCATCTGTAATGGGAGAGAAAGATGACAGAGTGAAAGATGAGGCTCCTGTTTCAGCACTTGGAGTGGGTGGGGGTTTGGAGAAGCATCTGCAGATTTTCTCTACACTTTTTCTCAAAGAAGGTGGCAAATTCTTCCATGGAGAGAGTGGAGGGAGGGGCGGTCAAAAGGGAGGACATGTGTTACTGTTTGGTAGGTGTGTTGTACCCATGGTGCATGCAGAATAGAAATGACGAGAGACAGATGTTGATTTTCAAATTAAGCACTACGTCTTTAATTAGAGTAGCGCAATGAACACGCACACATTGGTGATAAACAAAAGGGGAGAAATCTCCGTCTCCAAAACACTTTAAATCTGAATCACAATACATAAGAACTCATCACAATAATCTGGGAAAACAAAGGGGAGAAAGCAAGGTCTCCAAAACACACATGGTAGCATGCAGTTTGCGAAGGTTCTTGGCAGAGGCCTCGATCCTATATGGTGAAAGAAAGAAGCTTTGGCAGTAGTAATGGTTTTGGAGAATGTTAACAAGAGGTTGTGATATCGGCGGCTGGGTGGCGCAGCGGAGATTGCGCTCGTCACCAATGCAAGAGACTCCGGTCTCGAATCCGGGTGTCAGCATTGCCTCCGGCTTGGGCCGGCAGTCATACTGGCTCAATTGGCAGAGTCAGCGGGTGGAAGTCGATGGGTGGTAATCTGGACGTTGTGGACAGCGACTCCTACAGGTCGGTTGGGGGACGCCTGCACAGCAGAGACAGGAAATAGCAAGGGTAGTGTGGGCCTCCCACACGTTACACCTCGCCAATGAGAGTCCGCACTGGCAGGTGAAAATATGTGACAGGCTGCCTCCTCGTTTACCGGAAGGGACACGTGATGCAAGGCTTCTATCCTCCCTACAACTGAGCAGTGGGGGGCATATGCGGGCAACGTTCAAGACAGGGGAGGGGAGAATTGGAAACACGAAATTGGGATGAGAGAAAAAATTGAAAATAAGGAGAAAAAGTGGATAAAAAATAAATAAAACAAGAGGTTGTGATATGTGGCGACGTCAGCAGTGAGGCGTGACTTTCTATACTTCCTCTCAGCCGCTCTTTGTTCTCTCACTGCATCCGCCAGCCATGGACTGGGTGGGGAATGGCGGGCAGATTTCTCAACGAGGGGACAGAGCTTATCGAAGGAGGTTGCGAGGGCTGACAGGAGGGTGGAGGTTGCCATCTCTGTGGGGAGAGCAGAGAAGGTGTCACTCAAAGGTAGAGAGGATAGTATGTCAGAGGAGAGGGTGGAGGGGGATAGGGAGGGCAGGTTGCGTCTGAGTGAGACGGTTTGAGTTGGGGTGAAGGGCTTTCTGTTAAGCATGAGAGTTAGTGAGAAGGCTATGAAGGAATGGTCAGATACATGCAGGGGAGTCACCGTGGTGTTAATGATGCTGGAGTTACGGGAAAATATGAGATCCAAGGAGTTGCCTGCTTTGTGGGTGGGAGGCATGGCAGTGGGAGTCAGGTCAAAGGATTGTAGGAGGGAGACCACTGTGTCCGACTGAGATGAGTCAGGCAGGTTGAAGTCGCCCATTAGAAGGAGGGGGGTACCATCTTCCAGTAAGGAGCTTAGAAGCATGTCCAGCTCATCTGGGAAGTGATCGAGTGGACCTGGAGGGCGATAGAGTGTAGACAGGGCAATTACCCACCAGGTAACGCTAGCTGTAACTGAGGGGTACAATTCCCTGACTGTATTGTTAGATATGGTATTTAATACCACTACCTCTTGTACTTTAACTTCTGGCCATCCAGTACATGATATAAGTATGATGAACACTTTCCCACCTGATGAAACGAAGTCCACACAAATGTACAAATCGAATATTTAATATAGCAAAAGGTATATACAACGTTCACTTGTTTACACTTATGATTTGAAATATGCACTTGTATGGCAAATGAGTATTCGTAGGTAAATCAACATTGAATGTCCAATCTCTGGTTACGCAGGGAGTAAGTATACAACCTGGATATTTAGGAACTATAGCAATGGTACTTAAATGATTATAGCTGGATACACTAAGGGGGGGGGGGGTCCCGCTGGTTGTAAGACAGTAGGAGGGGGGGGTTAGAGAAGCCGCTGGCGGTATCCCATCTGGCCGACGATTTCTTGGGAGAATTCAAAGTCTTGAACACGGTGCCCACAGAACCTCGGTCCGCAGACGAATACAGCTGGACCCTCCGGCGGACGGTAGCTGCCGGTCCACAACGGAGAGACGTGAGGCGACCTCACTGGTGTAGAGCGCCGTCTCACCTGGAGTCCTCTCCGGGGGGTAGTTCCAACACTCCGCAGTGTTGGCCGTTATCCATGGAATAATCAAAGCACCCAAAGCATAATCCAAGCCGTGGAAGGCTCGCCGTCGTCCGGGTAGAGTAATCCAATATACAGGTCCAGTCGCCCTGGCCCGGAGCTCCTCGGATGCAAGCACCACTAGGGGTCTGCCCAGCCTGGTTAAGCGTCCAGATAACGTCAGGAACGATGGGGGTACTGATAACTTTATAACTCTAACCGAACGATGCACCATACATAAATAGACTATTATTAGCTTAATAGAATACGTCCAACTCGACGGTATAGTGCCAAACTATGACTATTCAACTATTAATCCACACGATATCTCAATGCCTATTCTGAGGCCAAGTAGGCCTTACTACACCACACGTGCGTCGTGGGTGAGGCTTCGCGTCTGTCACTCTGTTGGAGGGTAAAGAACTGGACTAAAAGAAAGTTCTACTTTACTTGCGCCATATATATATGCGCTATGAACAAATAGTACCATTCGTATTTCGCCAGACGTATTCCTACGCGGAACCGGGGCTTGCCACGACATGTTGGGCGGCACGATTGAACTTGAACCTAGGGGTATGGCAACCTGGCGCCAGGTTCTCGTCCAATGGTAGAATGAAACTATTATGGGCTGTTTAGTAGACTAAAGGGATATTCAGTGCATATTGTACAAGGAATATACAGGGGATATCAAACGATATACAAACACTATTTAAATATATATATATAAATAAATATATATATTCGGTTTAATCTGATCCTTCACAACAGCCACCCCCTAATTAGTCCCACCTAATTAGCTAAGCAGAGACAGATTAACCGCACTGTCTACCACTCAAGGTCCGCTGTAAGGGTCAGTCAACTCACAAAGTCATGGGGTCATGGTCATCATCGATAGTATCTGGGAGTCGGGGCAGTTCTATGAGCCTCGCCACGGGTCGTGTGTAAGTGCGCCCTTGGACGAGTACTTCAGCTGCTCGGACCTTGCCATCGGCACCGGTGATCACTTTGCTTACGCGGCCAGCCGGCCACATAGCTCTGGGTAGTGACTGGTCGATAATCATGACGACTGTTCCTTCTGTCAAATTGTCTCTCTCTTTTACCCACTTCTGGCGGGTCTGTAGAGACGGTAGGTAGTGGAGTAGGAAGCTGCTCCAAAACTTGTCAGCTAGTACTTGACTGTACCTCCACATTCTTCGGCCGTTCGCTTCTTCAGGCCTGTACATTGTCTGGGGTAGCGCGGGGTCCAGCCGCCCCATTAGGAGTGTGTTGGGGGTGACTGGGTCGACATCTGCTACATCACTGGAGACGTAACCGAGGGGCTTTGAGTTCAATACTCCCTCGATCTCCGTGAGGACTGTCATTAGGACTTCCTCCGCCACAGTCTGGGCCCCAAGCACGGCGTACAGGGCTGTCTTTATAGAACGTACTTCTCGTTCCCAGGTTCCACCGAAGTGGGGTGCGTTCGGGGGATTAAACTGGAAGTCAATCTGGGATGGAGCGAGGTGGGTCTTAAGTTCTGGGCCCATAGCTTGGAAGCTCTCTCTCAGCTCTCTTTCTCCGCCTTTGAAGTTTGTCCCGTGATCAGACAACAATGTAGACGGTTTTCCTTTCCGTGATGTGAATCTTCGGAAGGCCATAAGGAATGAGTCTGTGCTCATGGTCGGAAGGAGCTCGATATGTATCGCTCTGGTGGTCATGCATTTGAATACAATACCCCACCGCTTCTCGGTTCCTCTTCCTCTCTTTATATACAACGGGCCAAAGCAGTCCATGCCTGTGGAGTGGAATGGCTTGTCGCCGATTCGGAGGCGACAGGGGGGTAAGTCAGCCATCCGTGGTATGCTGGGCTGCGCGCGCCACTTACGGCAGTCTAGACAGGTTCGCTGGAAGCGCCGCACTGCTTCTCTCCCTTGCAGTATCCAATAACGACGTCTGATCTCCGCGAAGACTCTCTCTGCTCCCGCGTGGTGTACATCCTCGTCGTATTTCTTTATGATCAGCTCTGTGACCTTGTGTCGGCTGTTCAAGACGATCGGGTACTTAATATCATCCGGTAGATCGGGGGCTCTCCGCAGGCGACCACCCACTCTGATGAGATTATGGGCGTCACTCTCTGGTGCCAGGTGGAGCAGTCTGCTGTCTGATGGGACGGGGTTTCCTCCCTGTAGACAGTCTAGCTCATCGGGGAACGAGTCTCTCTGGGCTCGTTGTAGTAGAAGAAGTTCTGCTTCTTCGTAGTCAGCTGCTGACATGTCAGTGGTGGACTGAATCTCTGGGTGGTGCCGCAGGAATGTTCTTTGCTGCGCACTCTCTAGGGTAATGCAGTCATCTATGTTGGGGTCTGTGGAGGCGACTGTGCTCAGTCCACAGAACATAGGTTTCTTGTTCTCAGCCTCCTCGTTACTTGCTTCCCGTGGGGTGGGCGTAGGCCACTCTCCTTCCGGGAGCTTGAGGAATTCTGGTCCGTCACTGTAGATGTTGCGACGGGTTAGGTCATCCAGAGACATTCCCCGGGTGATGACGTCAGCTGGGTTGTGTTTGGTGTCCACATACCGCCAGCTCGCTGCTTCTGTTAACTCTTGAATCTCGGTGACTCTGACTCCCACGAAGACTTTGTATCTGCATGAATCAGACTTGATCCATGTGAGTACTGTCGTGGAATCTGACCACAAGATTGTTCTGTGCACCGGAATGGTGAGTTCACGTTGGATTAACGTGGCTAGATGCGCTCCTGCTAGGGCTGCGCAGAGCTCTAGACGTGGGATAGATTGTTGCTTACGTGGGGCTATTCTTGAGCGGGCCAGGATGAAAGCAGTGTGTATCTTTCCTCCCTTCTCTTGGGCACGCAAGTAGGCCACCGATCCATAGGCTACTTCGGAGGCGTCGATGAAGACGTGTAGATCAATCTCGCATGTCTCTGGCCTCACTGTGGATGGGAAGTAGCTGCGGCGTATATTGACGCCTGGGAGTGAGCGGGGTTCCGTCTCCCACTCTCTCCATGTTGAGGCAAGGTGTGCGGGTATTGGGTCGTCCCAGCCCTGGTCCTTGTCCCATAGTGCTCGTACAATCATCTTTGCCCTGGTGGTGTAAGGTAGAATACATCCCAACGGGTCATATTGTCTGGCGAGTGTTCTGTACACACTCCGTCTGGTGGTCGGTATCGCCGTCGACCTTCCCTGCTCTGGAGCCAAGGGTTTGTGTCTATAGTGGAGCGAGTCTGTTTTGAAGCGCCAGACTAGTCCTAGTGTCATTTCTTGGGCTTCTACTGGGATGGTCGCCATCCAGGTCTCGCTGCTGGCAGCCTTGTCCGCGGGGGAGAGGCTGCGCAATACGTGCGGGTCACTGCTGGCCCACTGCCTGAGATCAAAGCCGCCTTTGATCAGGGAGGCGCGTAGCTTGATTAGGAGAGCCTCGGCTTCTTCTTGAGTCGAAACGCTTTGTAAACAGTTGTCCACGTAGAAACTGTTCTTCACACTGTGTTGGACCTCTTCATCTGCTGTTGGGTCCTCTGCGACGTGTTTCTGTAGTGCAAATGTAGCACAGCACGGGCTGCATGTGGTTCCGAAGGGGAGTACTTCCCACTGGTAGATGGCTGGGTTCTCATCTCCGATCCTCTCTCTCCATAGGAACCGCAGCAGGGGCTTGTCCTCCTCTACTAGTCTCACCTGCAGGAACATCCCTTTGATATCCCCGCTGATAGCCACCTTGTCCTGGCGGAAGCGCAGTAGCACGCCTAGTAGGGAGGGGCCGAGTGTGGGGCCGAGCAAGAGCTCTTTATTCAGATTTTGGGATCCGATCTGGTAGCTGCAATTAAACACAATGCGATCCTTGCCGTTGTGATGGACCTTGTGATGCGGCACGTACCATGATTCGGTCGTCTGATCGGCCTCTTTAATGTCAATCTTTGTTACGTGTCCCGCTGTGATTAGCTTCTCAATCTCAGCGCGGTACACACTCTCTTGAGCGGGGTCTTTGGCTAGGCGCCGCTCCGTGTTCAATAGATAGCGCTCCGTGGCGTCTTTCTTTGCGTGAAAGGTGGGCATTCCCTCTCGCCTCAGGAGTGGAGTTGCGTATCTCATCACTCCGCCGACTGTGACTCTCTTTGTCCCCTGCTCGAGTAGGTTGATGGCGTAAATGTCTTCTTTAGAACGAATATCTTTCTTTTCGTTCTAAAAAAGGGCATTGTCTCTAGTGTCCATAGCCTCTCGACATGCTGCAGGAGAGTGGTGTCTTCTTCTGTCGTTCTGGAGTGGAGGCAGCTAGTGGCTGCTGTTCGGTTGAGAGATTTAGCGAGGGGGCCTTGTAGGGTCCACCCTAGCCGGGTCTCGACTGCTGCAGGACAGCCTTGGGGTCCTGTATGGACCCGGTCAATCGGGACTATGAGTTCTGCATGGTCGGAGCCTATCAGCAGGGTCGGGGCAGCGCCGTCTATGAGCGGGATAGGTAATTGGCGCAGGTGCACATATTTATCCATCAACTTGGCGACAGGGTAGGTGTACTGCGATAGTCCTATTTCTTGGCTGGTGAAAGCATTTGTAATATTATACCGTCGCTCTGGCTGCCCGTTTGCTGCGATAGTGAAGGAGACATTCTCGCCCTTTATCGTCTTTAAATCTCTTCTTATTGTCCGAATCGTCATTTCGTTCTTGCTCCCCCGCAGTCCCAGCTGGGCCGCAGCGGACGCGAGCAGAAGGGTCTTCTCTGACCCGTCATCAAGGACGGCGTAAGTGTCCATGACTTTATCTTGGTAGCTCAATGTCACACGGACTACCTTTAAGAGCACTTGGGCGCCGCTGCTGCTGGCGGGGTCAATGTACATGACACTTGCCTTGGTGCCGCTCGATGGTGCAGGTGGAGGCCGTCTTCTGTTACTTTCGTGTAGTATATCTAGATGGGCTCCGTCGCACCGACTGCACCTTTTCTTTAGGCGGCATTCGGCTGCCATGTGTGGCCGCGCACATCGGTAACAGCGCCTGTTGGACTTTATCCATTGACTCACTTCTTCTGCATTCATCTTTGTGAATAGGTCACATTGTGACAGCCAGTGTTCTTTCTCACAGTAGGGACACGCTATCTTCCACTTCTCTTTTCTCGAGGGGGTGCTGTGACTCTTACTGCTCGGTACTGACTCTGATTGGTGCATGACAGTCACCGATCTTCTTCCATCATTTATTCTCCTGGGTCCCTCTCTGGAGCTTGGCGTGCTCCGCCCGAATGTATCCAGTCGTAAGCTGCTGACTTCTCTCGCCAGGAAGTCGGCTAGATCAAGGAGGGATGGTTCGGGGCCGTTGGGATCCCGGTAGTCTCTCTGCCGCCTAAAACGCTCCTGTCTTGCGGGTGGCAGCTTCTCCAAAATCCTCTCGACGTTAGAGTTGGCGTATAGCTCATGCATGCCCTTTTCCCGTTGCGCTCCCAGCATCCCTACCAGGGACTGCACTTTGATTGACAGGTCGTCTAATGAGCGATTGTCTGTGGCTGGGGGTAGGCGATCAATATGCCTTATCTCTTGGATTACGTAATCCCATATACGTCCATATCTCTGGTCCAGCGCCGCTAGGGCCGCTGTGTATGGTGTCGAAGAGGTGGCATAGGCTAGCGCTATATTGTGCGCTCGCGGTACTTTCAGGTGCTTCAGTAATATTGCATACTTGTGGCGTTCATCAGCGACATCCACCATCATTGTCTCTAAGCACATCCGGAGCTCCGTGTACTGTGCTCGACTCTCAGGCGAAGTCTGGAAATGACGGCGTGGCAATGTATGACGCCGTGGATGGCTGATACATCGGCGAGCGTTGGGGGAGAGACCTCCTGGGCGAGTCCCCTCTTGCGCCTCGCTGTGGGCTGGTACTGACAGGGTACCATGGCCCGCTGGTCCAGGTGCTATTCCTCGGGGCTGGTCGTGCGTCGTGCTCACCCGTGAATAGAGTCGGGGGTCTGTAGCGCAGCGCCGCGGGGGTATAGCCTGGGCTGTACTGGACCTCCTGGTCCGGTGGAGTACTGTGCTGTCGTCGGGCTTGGTTCTCCTCCTCTCCCTCTTCTTCCTCTATCAGATCTTCCAGATCCTGTAATCGTTTATTTAGCTTCTCCGCAGTGTATGCTGCTCCTTCCTTGTAGCTGGGTCTCGCTTGGACCGGTCTGGGAAGGGGGTCTGCGGGGGGTATAGGCTCGGTCTGTTGGTCAAGTTCAGGGTCACTTGCTCGTTGAGGAGACGCTGCCCTTGACTGTTGTCTCGACAAGTTCCTTGAACCCCTGGCGGAGGGAGAGGGTGTTGCCTTGCGGATCAGCTGCTCCATTAGCTGCGCTTGTAACTTGTCGCGCTCGACTTCGCGCTTGGTGAGATCTGCTTCTCTTTGGGCACCGGCAGCGGCGCGCTGGGCGTCGGCCCGGTCTCTTGCCATATTCTCTTCCGTCTGAAGGCGTCTCATCTCCAGGCGTGTGCGCTCTTCTTCGCTCCGTTGTTGCGCTTGGAGTTGTTCGCGCTCGCTGAGCGCCTGTGCTTGGAGACGGTCGCGTTCACCCTGAAGTCGATCGCGTTCGGTAGAGGCTGTCAGGCTGACGAGGAACGCCTGTTGTAGCATCCTCTCCGCTTCGCTGGGGGAAGGCGGTTGTGGAGGTGAGCCGCTCCTGCGTGAGCCGCTCCTGGGGGTACTCGTTGGGGAGTCCTGGAGCTCTATTTCCTCTGCGCTCTCCTCCTCTTCTTCCGTGCAGAGTTCTCTCTCTGTAGGGTTGTCTTCCTCCCGGGGCTGGTCGGGGACTACTTGTTCGGTAGTGGCGGGGGGTAAAGGCATGTCAGCTCCCTCCTGGTCCCCACCGTGAGCTTGGTCAGTTACATTAGGACCTACTAGGGCCTCTGTGGTCGGGGAAACCTGGTCGTTAAGGTCAGACATAATTTTACTTTCTACTTTTACCGCGTTTACCGTTTGTCGAAGGCTAGGTAGTTGACTGACAGTGTAATCCTCTAAGTACTGAGGTGGCTGTTGTCTGCGCCGCGGGCGTTCTAGGTTAGGAGGACCGTTTCGTGGAGTGTTCATCATAGGCCATTTCAATATTAATAACACTATATTAATATTACACTAGTTACCCTCCGGCTCGAAGGACCAATTGTAACTGAGGGGTACAATTCCCTGACTGTATTGTTAGATATGGTATTTAATACCACTACCTCTTGTACTTTAACTTCTGGCCATCCAGTACATGATATAAGTATGATGAACACTTTCCCACCTGATGAAATGAAGTCCACACAAATGTACAAATCGAATATTTAATATAGCAAAAGGTATATACAACGTTCACTTGTTTACACTTATGATTTGAAATATGCACTTGTATGGCAAATGAGTATTCGTAGGTAAATCAACATTGAATGTCCAATCTCTGGTTACGCAGGGAGTAAGTATACAACCTGGATATTTAGGAACTATAGCAATGGTACTTAAATGATTATAGCTGGATACACTAAGGGGGGGGGGGGGGGTCCCGCTGGTTGTAAGACAGTAGGAGGGGGGGGTTAGAGAAGCCGCTGGCGGTATCCCATCTGGCCGCCGATTTCTTGGGAGAATTCAAAGTCTTGAACACGGTGCCCACAGAACCTCGGTCCGCAGACGAATACAGCTGGACCCTCCGGCGGACGGTAGCTGCCGGTCCACAACGGAGAGACGTGAGGCGACCTCACTGGTGTAGAGCGCCGTCTCACCTGGAGTCCTCTCCGGGGGGTAGTTCCAACACTCCGCAGTGTTGGCCGTTATCCATGGAATAATCAAAGCACCCAAAGCATAATCCAAGCCGTGGAAGGCTCGCCGTCGTCCGGGTAGAGTAATCCAATATACAGGTCCAGTCGCCCTGGCCCAGAGCTCCTCGGATGCAAGCACCACTAGGGGTCTGCCCAGCCTGGTTAAGCGTCCAGATAACGTCAGGAACGATGGGGGTACTGATAACTTTATAACTCTAACCGAACGATGCACCATACATAAATAGACTATTATTAGCTTAATAGAATACGTCCAACTCGACGGTATAGTGCCAAACTATGACTATTCAACTATTAATCCACACGATATCTCAATGCCTATTCTGAGGCCAAGTAGGCCTTACTACACCACACGTGCGTCGTGGGTGAGGCTTCGCGTCTGTCACTCTGTTGGAGAGTAAAGAACTGGACTAAAAGAAAGTTCTACTTTACTTGCGCCATATATATATGCGCTATGAACAAATAGTACCATTCATATTTCGCCAGACGTATTCCTACGCGGAACCGGGGCTTGCCACGACATGTTGGGCGGCACGATTGAACTTGAACCTAGGGGTATGGCAACCTGGCGCCAGGTTCTCGTCCAATGGTAGAATGAAACTATTATGGGCTGTTTAGTAGACTAAAGGGATATTCAGTGCATATTGTACAAGGAATATACAGGGGATATCAAACGATATACAAACACTATTTAAATATATATATATAAATAAATATATATATTCGGTTTAATCTGATCCTTCACAACACTAGCGGTTTGCTCCCTGAGGAGAGCAAACCCCAAACATTTATGGAGGTTCTTAGCCGAAGCCTCAAACTTATGATGAAGGAAAGAGGCTTTGGCAGTAGTCATGCTTTTGGAGAATGCAGACAAGAGGTCATGATAAGTAGTGATGTCACTGTTGAGGCAGGTCTTTTTGCACTTCCTCTGCCTCTGGCAACTTAAAGATGCACCAGAGTTGGTGAGAAATGAGTCTACTTACCTGATGCCATCACGAAGGTGAAATCACTGTTGTGATCAAATATATAGACTTTCTGCATATCTCATCATCAACAATATTCTTACTATTGTTGCAAGATCTACTGTACATGAGCTGACACTGTAAATCCCACTGCAAGACTCCTCAGTATTGCTTTAAAAAGCAGAAAATTCGTAATAGAAAGAATATTCAAGAACATGTTATTATATTTGTTTAATATACTGATGTGTTTTTGCTATCATCTAATAGAGGCCTTGCACAGAATGTTTTATGTAGTTCTCTCTCTTCCATGATGGCTGCCTGTAACATAGCTAGCAACCATTATTTTGTGCAAGATACAGTTGCTATGTGTTGATTTATGAGAAATATATAAACAAAAACATATAATTTGGTGTCTTATTACTGGATCTTGTAAATAATTCACAGTAGAATTGTAATATTGTGCTTTTCCAGTATTTTACCTACTCTACCGCTGCACAGAAATTAGGCATTATCTTTTGAAAGTGGTTACCAGTGGTTACAGGCAGCCATCCTAGAAAGAGAACTATACAAACATGCTGTGCAAGGCCTCTATTGTAACACATTGTGATATTAGACTTGTGGGATCATATATTGAAACAATTATCAAAATTATTAGTAACTATAACTACTAGGGGGCGACAGTGGCTCAAAGAACTCATCACCCCTCACTCCTCCTCCCGACATCTCCGCTCTGGCCAGGCAAACCTCCTCCAGCGCACAAGGACAAATCTCTGCACTATGGGAGATCGGGCTTTTTGCTCTTCCGCTCCCAGTCTGTGGAATGCTCTGCCTGACTACCTGAGAGCACCACAGACGGTGGATGCTTTTAAGAAAGGCCTCAAAACTCACCTTTTTAGTAGAGCCTTCTGTTGACTTTTTATCATATTTTTTGCTCCACACATTTTATGTTCTTTTACCAATTTCTTTTATCAGTTTTATTTATTCTATGTTTCTCTATGTTATTCTATGTTTTAGTCTTGCCTATTTTTATATTCTTTCTTTCCTTTATTCTCGCTAGTTTTTAAGTTATTTTAACTGTAGCGCTTTGAGATTTGCCCCGCAACTGTAAAGCGCATTACAAATAGAATCTATTATTATTATTATTATTATTATTATTATTATTATTATTATTATTATTATTATTATTATTAGAGCAGTCGTCTGGCAATCCGGAGGTTCCCGGTTCGATTCCCGCTCCTCCTGGGCAGCGTGTCGATGTGTCCTTGAGCAAGACACTAACCCCTAATTGCTCCCGATGAGCAGGTTGGCAACTTGCATGGTTGCCTCCGCCGTCGGTGTGTGAATGTGTGAGTGAATGGGTAAAATGTAAAGCGCTTTGGATAAAAGCGCTATATAAAAAAGCAGCCATTTACCATTTACTAGATATAAGATAAGATAAGATAAGAATACACTTTATTGTCCCTGAGGGGGAAATTTACTTGGAACAACAGTGCTGCATCATTCTGCAAATGATATTCTAGCATCTATTGAATGATCACAAGAAAATGTCACTAGTAACTATTAAGTAAGTAATAGTAAATACATTTATAATACTGACAAGCAAGAATCTGAATAGTTAACTAGAAAATGTGTTATAGTGTTTCTATTTGTAACACATTATGCTAGGAAATGAATGCTTAAAATGGGTTGCCAAACTGGATCACATGAAGCTTTGCATAACTCATTCTTTCAAAATCAGATCGAAACATCAAACAGCATCTATATTAAAACAGTGATTGATTCCTTTGAACATATTGACTATTAGCCTAATCCTCATTATGACCAAGTTATTACTGCAACATACCTAGAATAGTAGCTTAGCATAATGAACAACACCATCAGTGGATATATTTGATTACACTTAGAGATGTTTACGTCCTTGTGATTTGTTGCCATCAAAACACAGATATGTATATTGTAAATTACATATTGTAAATGTACAGGTATCCATAAATATGACATTTATAGCCACCCAATCATACTTTTTTTGTGTGTGTGTTTTGATTATGAAATAATGTGGTCGATGGCTGCCACCATGGCAGAGGTACAGCCGGCCATTCTGTTCATTCTCCGTTCATTCACAGTCTATCTCTCTGCAGCTGGACCCTTTCATTACTTATACTTGAAATGATAATGACATCATAATTGGAGCACAGCTGCATCGTCTGCATGGAGACATTGTGGTGTTGAATTTGTGTGACAAAAAGAGTAGGCGGACACCGATACTCCTGTAATGTTTATGGACTAACTGCTCTCAGATGTGCAGTTCTTGACGGTCCAGTCTAATAACAGGCTTTCGTTGGCAGGGAGAGCGCAGATATCAGACGCGCGGCAGGCAGCTATTCGCAGCGGTGAACAGTGATGCCACAGATTACTTGTAAAAGTAATCCGATTACTGATTACTGATTACTCCTTTAAAAAGTAATCCAAGTTACTTTACTGATTACTTGATTATCAGAGTAACTTAGTTACTTTGAAAGTAACTAGGTTACGAAGTCGTCGTTCCCCCAACAGTTTTTTTTAAACGCTTTATTGAAAGTGCATAAATTGTTTTTAACTTGTTTCTCTGCACATAACGTAAATTGTTAAACTAGTGCTTCAGCTTCTGTACCATCAAGTATGGTAAAGCAACAGTCTATGATGCTCACAGCATTAGAGCAGCCAGCCAGTGGTTTTACAAAACCAGTGTATCCATTCACATCTAACAAATGCAGGCTGAACTATTCAATTATATCAACTGTAACTATTAAATTGTTTTTATAAATGTCTCTCTATAAACATACAAGCAGTCTCTCTTTAACATGTAAATTAACTGTAAATCTGGCAAATAAGAGCTTTTCTCTCTCTCTCTCTCTCTCTCTCTCTCTCTCTCTCTCTCTCTCTCTCACCCCTCTCTCTCTCTCTCTCTCTCTCTCTCTCTCTCTCACCCCATGCCTCTTTCTCTCCAACCCCACCCAGACAGCCTACATCTCTAATATAATAATAATAATAATAATAATAATAATAATAATAATAATAATAATAATAATTATTATTATTATTATTATAATATAATCCCTTCTCTCCCTCTCTGTGTGTATGTGTGTGCGCGTGTGTGCGTGTGCGTGTGCTTGTGTGTGTGTGTGTGTGTGTGTGTGTGTGTGTGTGTGTGTGTGTGTGTGTGTGTGTGTGTGTGTGTGTGTGTGTGTGTGTGTGTGTGTGTGTGTCTCTCTCCCCTCTCTCTGTCACTCGTGTTCTCCCACCTGAAGAACTGTGGGAGAGCATTAGAGCAGCCAGCCAGTGGTTTTACAAAACCAGTGTATCCATTCACATCTAACAAATGCAGGCTGAACTATTCAATTATATCAACTGTAACTATTAAATTGTTTTTATAAATGTCTCTCTAGTCTTCTTGCGGTTTCACTTCGTTTAGACAAGCGTTTTGGGGTGGAATTCTCAGACGAATGCAACGGAGTCCTGCTGTCAGACGATTGGCGCATATGTCACATGACGTGCTGTGAAGACCCGCCCTACTCTGCCTCTGATTCGCAGACTGTGGATGGGGAATGTGATTGGGCCAAAGCAGAGTCACTCACAGACAGAGAGTCCAGTCACGCCGCGAGGACACATTCTTGTGTAACCCTTTCACTGCCACACCACGTCACTCTCAAATAAGAAAAACAGCTCAAAAATGTATTTTTGACTGTCGAAAACGAAATAAAATACTGCATTCCGCATGCATTATGAATTTATGATGAGATAGTAACGAAATAGTAATGCACAGCCACTTGGACAAGTAACTGCAATCAGATTACTGGCTTTTAAAGATTAACGCGTTAGATTACTATTTTCGGGGGAAAGTAATCAGATTACAATAACGCGTTACTTAGTAACGCGTTACCGGCATCACTGGCGGTGAATGACTAAATCAGGACCGGCCGCGTTTTTTTTTTTAAAGATCAAGGGAAGGAAAGACCGATACGTTTCTGCCCTTTCCTTTCAAACGGGAAATGTTTGTTTTGATGAGCGTGGTGTACGCATCAGTCACAAACGTAGTTCATATCAGGACAATATCAGTTCTCAACAGCTTCACAGAGTTTAAAGACAGGCAGGGATATAGAGAGGTTCCTCCCATGACCAGTGCCACCTGGAATAAACATCTGTCTCCTCAGTGGAGTAGTTCCCTGCGGGTAAGACCGTAATGATTTGTAGAGCCAGCAGCATCCTGTCCCATGTCATGTGGGCTCACTGGGCTGAGGTTCATTTCTGTCCAACCTTCTTAACCTACTTGAGTTCCCACTCTGTAAATACAGTGGAGAAATAGGTCATAGTGGCTATACTGTTTGAACATCAATACTTTTACACTAGTAATTGGCAGGTTGGTGGTTTAACCGTTTAGTATAGTTGGTGGTGTTGACGGTTCGATTCCCCCCGTTACTGGCGGTGCCAATACTGCTTAAAGGGATAGTTCTGATTTAATGCTGTTGATTGGTAGAGTCCTTTAACTCAGCACGATCCAGGAGCTAGTATGAGGAACAGCATGGGTTGTGCTGAGAAAGGAGTCTACCAATCAACAACACCATATAGGTAAGTGAAAAATACGGCTAGGGGTCCAAAAAACAGAACTATCCCTTTAACTGTCCCTGAGCACCCTGGGGGCCACCTGACCCCTGTGTACAGGATGTGTGTACCAACCTGCTACAAGGATGGGTATTGAAAATGAGCTAATATTAGCGAAAATACTGTGATACAACATAATGGGAAGTTGCTTGCGATAAGTCACATGGTTGTGTATACGTCATTCCAAAAATAAACCATATACTGTATGTACTGTATAGACTGGTACACTGAAACATAAGAAGTTAGGATGGTAAAACATAACATTGAGGATAATATGGTAGAACACTTTATTGAATATGAACAGGTTAACAAATACAATGCAACAAAACAAAAGCACACTCTTGCAACCTTGTCAATGATATACTACTGAGAGAGCAGCCTACTAGAACAGACACAACTTGAATGAATAAATCAAGCATATAGCCTCAAGTCTACAATAACACCCAACCAAGTGCTTGGTGTTCAGGTTCTTCTGTGCCTGCAGTTCACTTCACATAACACTGAGTCTGAAACATTGTCATGCAGTTCATTGAGACAGGGAGGAAATTACAAGATGTTGTACAGCATATTACATTTTCTGGGTTGTTTTGTCTGTTTTTTGGTGCTAATTCAAAGGACATTGTGCAGCCTAATAATAATACTAATAATGTATTGATACACAAATCCATATATTGTGTATTCTCAGCTAAATTAAGACATTTATTATTTGGCTGGCTTCTGACTTGGTAAGCTATATTTTCATCAACAATCAACATTGTATAGGTTATAGCAAAACAACACCCCACAACTGTAGTCCAAAATCTACCAGCTGATGACAAGTTGCCTGATTTAGGCTATACTTGCCTCTGCACATTTGTATAATTCAACACAACAAAATTATGCAGAACACGTTTAGATATACTCTGCTTATGAAATGTCTATATACATCAATACGGAATATTATATCAAAGTCTGTTTCTGTTGTTGGACTTGGTTGTGGGTGGGGGGAACTTGTGAGTTATTCCCGACAAAACACATACTCCGTGTAGCTTGTCCAAATTTTGTCCTCGTTTGGATCGTTGCTGGTGTAGGCGCACGTGCCCGTGGAGCTGCACGCCACCATGTGAAAGCCAACCTCTGTCAGCTTATCAAACGCCTGCTCTAGAAAATTGAACTTCAGGTAATACCGGGACGTGTACCTCTCCGGAGGGCGGTCGGGGTCTCTGCTCTCGTTCAAAGTGTCCCCAAACACTTCCTTGGCCAGCGACGTCTTTCCGCACACCGTGATGCGAGCCACTCGCCTGAATTTGGCGTCGGTCTGGATGTCTCTCCCAATGGTGTAGGAACCCCGGTATCCTATCGTGATGTAGCCGGACTTCTTGGAGTCCAGGGACGGAGAGCGTGCGCTGCTGGACACCGCGGACATCATGCGTAAAGTCTCGATGCCGCCCGAAGACCCACCAACGCTGCACTGAAGGAGCGCGCCGTCCTCCGCGTCGCTCGGGCAGCTGATGTCCTCGCTGACGGAGTCGTCCTTACGCATCACCCGGGGGGGACCCAGGCGCTTGGACAGGTCCCGCAGCTGGAAGAACTCGGCCTCCCGCTGCAGCCGGCTTTTCTCGGGGAAGAAATCGGGAAGGACCAAGTTGAGGTCCCTGAGATAATCTAAAATATAACGGAACAAAAACCCGTCCCTGTCCAAGAAGAAGCGACCTTTGCTGTCCCTCGCCAACTCTTTCGGGGTCTTCTTGTTGAACATGGTCCAAAGAAGTGAATCTGGGACGGCGACTAGAGTTGTGTGTCTCGTCACATACACTTGGCCGCCGACATTCAGTTCAATAATCTCGGAGAACGGAGAGCCCGCGTCGGCCCCGTTAGATACTCCGCGCTCGGTGTCCGCGAGTGCCATCTTTACGCGCAGCCAGCCAGGGGTCTCTGCTGATCTGGGAACACAAATGTGCTACTGAGGAGGAGAGTGGTCGCGGCTTGTTTATGTAGCCTATCCCTCTCTCACGCGTGTGTAGGAGGAGCGGAGGGGATGTCAACCACTGACATTTAACTGTTTAGCACCATCACTGTCTTTTACTTACAGATGAGGATGATGGGGTCGGTGTCCATGTGTCGGTCCGTCCGTGTGCTTCAGAGAGAGGGGGGGGGGGGTAGCCTATATTGCATATAGTGTCGCTTGCGACAATCCACCATAACAGAAGTGAATTAATTTGTATAATACCGCACAGCTCACTTGAATACCAACAAGACACTCTTCTAGTGGTGATATCACCAAGATTGTGTGTATTATTGAGCTGTACTGTATTGTACCCATTCTGCAATCTGTTAATACAATTTTCAATCAATCAAGATAATTATACAGGAGCTGCTATAGGTCCGTGTGGTGTATGAAGTGGCCCGCTATAATGGAGCTATTTCTATAGGAAACCAAACCACAACAGCCTACCGTCCCCGTGGTGATTTTACTGGGATATGGGTAGATTATATAATTCAGGGCTGTTTGGATTAGGTAATAGTTGCTCAAACTAAAGTTATATGAGCCGCAGAGTCGGTCGCAAATTCGTTTTAAATCATGGTCCAAATTAAAATGGTGATGCTCCTCTGATTGCCAGTTCGGGGAGACAGGTTCACGGATATTTAATTAACTGATCATTTGAATAGCCCGATCACTAATTCGTTTTCAATGGACCAATTCCAAAACGTGTCACTTGATACTTCACAAATTCAAATATTGATGCTCTGATTTCCAGTTTAGGGAGACAGGTGTCTATGTTTACAGATATTGATTGAACAATGATCATTTGAATAGCACAGTGTAGCCTACTGTACGTTCTGTTTTAGGGTGGATTTTCCCTTTACGTTTAAATTTAGGTTGGCAATTTGACCAGATTCCATAACAATTATTTATATCCATGCCTGCCCCGAGTTTACGAAGGTAAGTATATGATTGGCCTACAATGCGGGGAAAGAGAAAGAGTGACATCTGCCGCGGCGTTAAAGGAATGCAGCCTGATTTGGGTTGGCTGTTATTGTTACCTTGACAAACTATGTATATTGTCCCTCTCTCTCTCTGAATAAATGTCTGAATAAAAACTAAAAAACTCTTAAGCACACACTCTCTCTCTCTCTGAATGAATGAATGAATGAATGAATGACCTTTATTTATATAGCACCCTTCACAGCACGAATGCACAGGGTGCTTTACACTACAGCTTAATATAAAAACATAATAAAACAAAATCAGAAATAAATTACAACAAACAAACAGCAGTTAAAAACAGTGAAACCAGATAGAAAAAGTAGAATAAAAGAATAAAAGAATTTGGATAAAATCATGAGTCACAAATTAAAACAAAACTATAGAACAGTGAGGACAAGAAAAGGCGCCTATGTATGATCAAAAGCCTGCCTGAACAAATGTGTTTTTAGTTGTTTTTTAAAAGAGTTCTCAGAGGGGGCAGTTTGCAGGTCCAGGGGGAGAGCGTTCCAGAGCCTTGGTGCTGTCACCTTGAAGGCTCGATCACCCCTTGTTTTTAGCCTGGTCCTGGGGATCACTAGGAGGTGCTGATCGGCAGATCTGAGTGAGCGGGTGTTGGTGTAGGGATGGATGATGTAACTGAGGGGTACAATTCCCTGACTGTATTACTAGATATGATACTTACTACCACTACCTTTGTACTTAATATTCGGCCACCCAGTACACGGCATAAATATATTATCATAAACACTCTCACGTAGATGAAACGGATCCAACACAAATGTACGAAGTCGAAGTATGCGTTTATTACTACACAGCAATGGTAATCGTAATCACTTAATTACATTTATGAATTGAAATAGTATGCACTTTTATGGCAAAGAGTATTCGTCGGTATATCAATAGAGAATGTCCAATCTCTGATGGCGCAGGTGGTAAATATACGACCTGGAATAGTTAAGGAATAACAGCAATGATACTTTAATGATTATATACTAGATACACTAAGGGGGGGTTAATCCGGTCGCTTGTAAGCCGACAGGAGTAGGAGGGGGGGGGGGGGTAGAATCCGGCTGCCTCGTCCGGCCAAGGGTATCCCAGGTGAACCCACTGTAGTGCCGTTCAATGCGCCGGCGATCCTTGGACCACAGATGAAAGCAGGTGGACTCTTTGTGGGCCGGCTCTCTCCGGTCCACGGGGGAGAGACGTGAAGCGACCTCGTCTTGCAGAGCGTCTCCTCACCTTGCGTCCTCTCCAGGGGGGGGGGTTCCAACACACGGCAGTGTCGGGGGTCTTTATCCATGGAATAATCAAAGTATACAAAGCATAATCCGTGCCTGGGAAGGCGGGCTGTCGTCGGTAGAATAATCCGGTATACAGGTCCACTCGCTCGTCGGCTCTGGGGCTCCTCGGGTGCAGCTTCACATGGGGTCAACCACCCTGGGTAAGCAGCCAGTTCTCTGCCCGAAACGATGGGGTACTGACTACGGTAATATTCTCACCGCACGAAGCACTATATATTAACAGACTATTATTAGCTTAATAGACTACGTCCAACTCGACGATATAGTGCCAAATATGACTATTCAAATATTAATATACACGATGTCTCAATACCGATGGTAGGCGAACTTGGCCTTACTCCCACACGTGGCGTCGCGGGGAGGCTTTACGTCTGTGACTCTATTGGAGGATAAGAAACTGGACTGAAAAGGAAGTCCTACTTTAGTAGCGCAGTATATATACGCACTATGAACAAATAGTCCCATTAGTGGTGCGGTAGCCAGATTCCTACGCGGAACTAGGACTTGTTCGTACATGTGGAGCGGTACGTTTGAACTGGGTCTGAGGGGTATGGCAGCCTGGCACCAAGGTCTCGACCAATAGTAGAATGGAGACTATTATGGGATGTTCAGTAGGCTAGAATGGATATTCAATGCATATTGTACAAGGAATATACAAGGGATATCAGGGAATATTAGAGAATATACAAATACAATTAAATATATATATATAAATAAATATATATATTCGGTTTAATCTGGCCCTTCACAACAGATGAGTTCCGTGATGTAGATAGGGGCCTGACCGTAAAGTGCTCTGAAAGTGAAAGTGAGGACTTTGAAGTGAATTCTATAGTGTACCGGGAGCCAGTGCAGGGATACCAAAATGGGAGTGATGTGACATGATTTTTTTGACCTTGTGAGTAGCCTGGCTGCAGCATTTTGGACCATTTGTAGTTTATCTGTGGATGATTTGGTGAGACAGGTGAAAAGTGAGTTGCAGTAGTCAAGCCTAGAGGAAATAAAAGCATGCACGGATAGTTCTAGTTCAGAGTGAGATATGATGGTGCGCAGTTTTGCAATGTTTCTGAGGTGAAAGAAGCAGGTGCGTGTGAGTGTTTTGACATGTTTGTCTAGGTTCATGGCCTGGTCAAAGACAACACCCAGGTTTCTCAGGTGGGGACGTATGTTGTCTTTAAGGGACCCCAAGTGAGTGGCCACTCTAGCTGCAGTCTTTTCAGCTGCTACGATCAGCACCTCCGTTTTATTTGCATTTAACTGGAGGAAGTTACTCCCCATCCAGCTCTCAATGCCGAGCAGTCACTCCTGGAGAAGGCTGAGTTTCTCCAAGTTGTCGGGTTTAAAAGAGCAGAGTAGTTGTATGTCGTCTGCGTAGCAGTGATATTTAATGCCGGTGAATTTATTGATGAGGAGGCCTAGGGGAAGCATATAAATGGCAAAGAGGAGTGGTCCTAGCACCGATCCCTGTGGTACCCCACATGAGAGAGGGGTGGGGTCAGATTTAAAAGGACCCACAGCCACCGAGAACGTTCTCTCCCTCAGATAAGAGGCAAACCAGTTTAGAGCGCTCCCAGAGATGCCCACCCACTCCCTGAGCCTGTCCAAAAGGATGTTGTGGTTGACCGTGTCAAACGCTGCGCTCAGGTCTAACAGGACCAGAACAGAGCATTCACCAGAGTCAGCAGACATCAGGAGATCATTGGATACTCTGAGAAGGGCAGATTCAGTGGAGTGGAGTTTGCGGAAGCCAGATTGGAATTTGTCACAGATGTTATTCTGTGACATGTGGGTGGTGAGCTGGTTGGCTAAAACTTTTTCTAACACCTTTGATGCAAAGGGCAGCTTGGAGATGGGTCTGAAATTATTATGGATGGTGGAGTCTAGGTTGGGCTTTTTAAGGAGTGGCTGTACGACTGCCTCCTTAAAATAGATTGGGACAGAACCAGAGGCTAGGGATCCACCTTTTACATCCTTCACTGAAATCACTGCATCGGACCTATCCTCCATTCTCTCTACAATGAAAACGTCTACCTGCATCCTGGACCCTATCCCCTCCATCCTAGTCAAGGCTTGTCTCCCTGCCCTTTCTCCCCTAATCACCTCCATCGTAAACACCTCTCTGACCACTGGCCTATTTCCCCCCGCCCTCAAAATTGCTTCCGTCACCCCCTTACTAAAAAAACCCGGTCTCAACCCTGAAACCCTTGATAATTTCCGCCCCATTTCCAACCTCCCCTTCCTCTCAAAAATAATTGAGCGAGCCATTGCCTCCCAATTAAAATCCTACCTCGACAACAATAACCTTTATGATACATTTCAATCCGGATTCCGCACCAAACACAGCACCGAAACTGCTCTTCTAAAGGTCACCAACGACATACTCCTCTCTGCCGACTCTGGTTCCCTCTCCATCCTCATTCTCCTAGACCTCAGCGCTGCTTTTGACACCATCAGTCACCCCATCCTCATCACTCGTCTCCAGTCCTCCGTTGGCATCTCCGGAATCCCCCTCACCTTGCTCCAATCATACCTCTCACACAGGCACCAATTCATCTCTATCAACAACTGCAAATCCCCCACTGCCCCCATCACTCATGGTGTCCCCCAAGGCTCAGTACTTGGTCCCCTGCTCTTCATCCTCTACATCCTTCCACTTGGTCTGATTCTCCGCCAACATGGCCTGCATTTTCACTGTTATGCAGACGACACTCAGCTCTACCTCTCCACCAAGACTATCACTCCAGCCACTCTCTCCACCCTCAGCACCTGCCTCACAGACATCAAAACATGGATGCAAAATAACTTTCTTAAACTAAACTGCAATAAATCAGAAATCATCATTATCGGTCCAAAATCCCTCACCAGCCACACCCAGGATTTCACCCTAAACATTGATGGTACCATTGTCACCCCCTCCACTCACGTCCGTAACCTTGGCATCATCCTGGACCCCACCCTTTCTTTCCTCCGCCATGTAAACCACATAACCAAATCGGCCTTCTACCACCTCCGGAACATTGCCCGTCTCCGCCCCTCCCTATCACTCTCCGCTGCTGAAACACTGGTTCATGCATTCATATCATCACGACTAGATTACTGCAACAGCATCCTCTACGGCTCACCAAACACTATCCTCAATAAACTCCAATATGTCCAAAACTCTGCTGCCCGCATGCTCACCTCCACCCGTCGCTCTGATCACATCACCCCTGTCCTCCACGACCTCCACTGGCTTCCAATCAAATACAGGATACATTTTAAAATACTACTCATCACATTCAAAGCCCTCAACAACCTTGCCCCTCCCTACCTGTCCGACCTCCTCCACCGTCACACGCCCACCCGTCGCCTTAGGTCTGCAGATGCCAACCTCCTAACACCTCCCACGACCAGGCTCCGGACCTGGGGCGACAGGGCCTTCGCTGCTGCTGCCCCCTCCCTCTGGAATGCCCTCCCCAGCCATATCCGTGATGCAAACACCCTGACATCTTTTAAATCAGCCCTCAAAACTCACCTTTTCAATCTTGCTTTTGACCTCTAATTCTGTCGGTGTTATTTTATTTTATTTTTGTCATGTATTATTTTTGTTCTGTTTTTTGTTTTGCCATAGTTTGTCTCTCCTGCCCATGTAAAGCGTCTTTGAGCACCTGGAAAAGCGCTATATAAAATAGATGTATTATTATTATTATTATTAGGGATGAGTTAATGATAATGACTAGACTGGGGCCAACAGAGCAGAAAACTTCCTTAAACATGGATGTAGGAAGGATGTCTAGGGGGCTCGAGGAGGTCTTCATGGAGGTGACTAAGATGGTGAGATCATCCAGAGATCATCTCTCTCTCTCTCTCTCTCTCTCTCTCTCTCTCTCTCTCTCTCTCTCTCTCTCTCTCTCTCTCTCTCTCTCTCTCTCTCTCTCTCTCTCTAACTCACATTATGCTCTTTCTTTCATTCTTCCTTTTTCTTTCTCTCAAATCAATTTCAGTTAATTTCATTATTATTTATTGTCACAACCACAGTTCATTATATTTCCAAAGCTTTAGTTGTAGTCAACTGGGAATAAATCAGCAGATACCAATAGGTGACTATAATAGGGCTAATGGAATTACAGGTTTAAGTAAAGCAACTCGTGAAACACTGTCTACATTCTCAAAAAAGTATAAACCAAATCAGTTAAAGTGTTTTGCAAAACATCATATTTCACCTGCACACAAGACCCTAAACACACAAAATATTAAACAATGTTAAACATTTGGAAATATCTCTTTATCACTGCATGAACAAAGACAGAAATATGTATTTAAGAATCCATATGACATGGTCAACCTGCATGACAACCTTACATGTTACAAATGACTGAAATTAGTCTATATACTACTGTAAGGGTTCCCCCGGTCCTGCGTCATAACCCTCATCTGTCCATGGACAATTCCCACAACTCTCATCTGTCCATGGACAATTCCCACAACCCCCATCTGTCCATGGACAATAGACCTGTCGCTAAACCACACCCCAAATAGAATTTGCAAATATCACAGCGAAAATCCTCGCTTGGAGAAAAGTCGGACAACAAGAGAAAACCCATTTGTGGGGCGCATCAAACCAGACGGCTGTGATCGAAACCACTGTGAAGAGCTCAGTTTATATGTTATTATCTACCTAATATCCGATGGTGAAACGCTGTGCGTGGGGTACCTGTAATTCGGACACCAGGTACCCTGAAAGACTGGATGGAGGAGTATATTTCATACCTTTTCCGAAGCCCAAACGAAAACTAGAGAAATGCAAGCGGTGGATTCTGTTGTGTCGTCGACCACATACACAACTGAATGTGAAGACCATTACCAAGGACACTTATGTTTGCTCAAAGGTAAGGTCAATTCATAAAGACATAATATTTGACGGCATGTATTAGAAACGTAGACCAAACTATTAGTTTGCTAACGTTTGACTTTGACTGCCAACTAGCTAGCGTATATCCAGCCCAGCTAGCTAACGTTAGCTGCCAACTTCCAGTCTACTTTCGTCCTCGCTAGTTAGCTGGTGTTTTTAGCTAACTTTTGCTTCTGTCTTTTCACCCCAAAGCACTTCAGAGATGGGAAGCCAACTCTGGAAAATCCAGATCCCATCCGGGCTCTTGTGTCTGCTCCGAAAAGACACAGACCCTCACCCAAAAAAAGGTAACGTTACCGCAAGCCAGGTGCATAACAGTGGAAATGATGACCAACAAGGACAGTTATAGTTATAGATGTAATGTAGTGACCACCATTGATAGTATAAAGAACTGGCTAACAGACAACAGGTTGTCACTGCATCTAGGCCTCTCTGTCTGCTTCTAGACGAAATGTCATCTTTAAAAAACAGGTCTATTACCTGCTGTGGTAAATCTGACAATTGAACTTGATGTCCCCCCGCGGCCATCGTCATTCACGGTCGACTTTGTTTGTCCGACTTTTCAAAGGGGGCGTGGCTGAGCGATAGGTCTATTCCCACAACCCTCATCTGTCCATGGACAATTCCCACGCCTGAACTACGTCTCTCAACCACCAGGGGGATTTTCTTTTTGTGAACACATTTTTTTATAATTTTTTTGACATGACATAAAACTAGACACACAAGCATTAACAGTAAATATCACAATAAATCACAGGATTATACATTCCAATATTTGAATCAATATAAATGTAGTTTACGAGATATATACATTATACTTGCAATACAATACAATACATACATATGCTCTTACTCGCTCTTCTCCCCCCCCCCCAGGACCCCCCTTGGATAATCCATCCATTATTTCGCTTCTAACCAAGGATTAGAATTATATGCTAACCTTTATTCTCTCCACCACTTCTAACCAGATTGCAATGCTGGCTTCATTGACACCTAAAATTCTTGCTGTAGATATCTCTAGATAAATCACATCGAGATAAGTGTAGCAGCCTGAATATTCTACAAAGTATTCAGTAGTGCTAACTAACTGTTACTTTCCCTGTGTGTGTATAACGTGTGATTTACAGTGTTCCTTTGGATAGCCTAACAGTGTTCCTTTGGATAGCTCGCCCAGTCTAACGACGAGGTCAGGTGCTACTCTTCTCTGGATGCAGTATGGATGACTAGCAATAACATTGAGCCCTTTTTCCCTTTCTGGAGCGGTCCTTGAGTGGGACCAGTGGAGGTTGCCAGCAGGGGGCGGAGTGGCAGTGGCGGCAGGTGGAGCAGTGGAGAGAAGCAAGCAACGAGGAAGCGGGAGTTACCTGGAGGCGAGGGGAGCAGGAAGCCCTCTTCGGCGTTGGACTTGGCCGTGAACGGTCGTAGCCACAACGGGCGTGTGCTTTGGAATAGCCCCGTTGAAGAAGTGACGTTGGAGAGCCCCGTCGGAGCGAGCGGCGGGTGATGAGGAATACTTGCTAGTGACGGGATATCCTAGAAGTATCAGCGATAGTGTGTGAGTAAGAGAAACCGAACCCAAGGACTAACGTCTAGAGCTAACGAGACTAACGTCTAACGTTATCGGGTTATAGTAGTTACTGTGTGCGGTATAGTAGTATGCTGCTAACGGCTCCGTCTGACTTGAGTAGACTACCGGGCGCGAGGCGCTGAAGAGACCGGTGGTATAGCCAGCCATGTTGCGTTAGCAGTGTAACCGATATAGCAGGAGGGTGCGTCGAGACCCAAAGCTTAGCTGTGTTTAGGGTAGCCAAAGTATTAGCACGCGTGACAGAAGCAAGCCAGCAACAGCAGCGGTGGACGTTTCCCAGACGGTACTGAGGACGCCTCTTCCCACCAGCAGAGGACGCCATACAGCACGCTCCTCCAGCTAACCACTGCCTGCTGTCCGCCCAGCCTGCTGGCTGTGCTCGCGGGATCGCCGACGCCATCTTGTCACCCGGACGAGCGGTGACAAGAGTGGGTCCGCCATCTTGGCTAAGTACTAACAGTACCACGTGTATCAACAGCAACGTCCATTGAAGTGAATGCTAACAACCAGTGTCTAAGGGGTACCCCGAACAATTTAAGCCGGCTTAGGTTAGGTTTTCTTTGGTAACGTGGGCCCACATTTACTTGGTTTATTTGGTTATTTGTTTATTTGATTGTTTGATTCTTGAATTCCCAATGTGTCTACATTTTATGCCTGGGTTCCCCCAGTACAAGCGGGGTGTTTTAATGTATTGAGCACTCGGTGCCTATGGTGGGAAGAGCTTCCCCTACATTGATAACAAGAGCACCCGGTGCCATATATTAAGGATTAACATTGTAATGGATAACCTGCCCAGGCTTCGATAAAGTAGACCTAATCGGGATCATTGTGTGTGTCTGTTTCTTTAAGTTCCATTTGCTATTCTAACCTCTGGGTAAATATTGTGACTTCATAATTATTTAACCCTTACACCCCATTTACAGAATAGCATTTGAAGGGTCTATACAGGTGGTCAAGGAAGGGTACTGCTTAAAGGGAAGCCCAATAATACTATTGAACTGAGTGTGTCACTGGGTGTGGGAGGGCTGTCGGAGGTACTGAGGGAGTGAGGGTGTGTGGGGAGCTACTGCTGACCGCCTTGGAAGGCGAGGGAGACCAGAATACCAGTCCCCAGGTTAGTAAATCCTGGGCCCCATCCACTCCAACTGCAAGCCCTCCAGAACGACGTTCCGGGCCAAAGACGGGGGTACATATAGGTCCAATACTATAGTATCCTACTACCCAGTGTCTGTGTACTACTACTCCCACAAGCAGGGATAATCCACCCTTCTACATTTGGCGTCACGAACAGGATCAACATCCTACTCCACTTCCTTGACAGACCAGTAGAGAGACCATGACGTCCGACGAGGGGACCCGAGCCGCGCAGGAGATGGCGGCAAAAGTGGAAGAAAGGCCAGCGAAGTGCCAGGCGCAGAGGGCACGACTGGAGACACCGGAGGAACCAGTGACGAGACTGGAACAAGGAGAGGCCGTGAAGGGGTCGACCGAGGGGGCACTCCAGGAGAGGCGGTGTGTTCAGGTGGCTCTGCGGGAGCCAAGAGACGGCTCAGAAGCCGCCAAACGGGTTAGAGATGACGTTCACCAAGGAGTATACCCTCCTCGTGAAGGACGACCCCATCCGAGGACGCGTGAGCGACGTGGTCCGGAGACTTCTGAGGATGGGAGTGCTCAGCGGAGGAGACAGGCTCTTTCACGGGATGGAGGGGATGCGCCCGTACCGCAGTTATCGCCCCGGCTCCGAGGAGGTCGGCTTCAGCCCCATGGTGGTAGTTCCCCACCAACCCAGCCGGGTCCGCCGGGAGGCTTACGTCCCGGCATGCACGCCCAAGAGGTCAGAACCGGAGGTGGAGGACACCGAGAGGGGCGTCCCCATCGCCACGGGCCCCACCCCGTACTCGCCAGTCGGCCCCATACGAATGGTGATCCAGATGAGGAACCGCGGGTACGACCGGGTGGAGATACGGCGAATCCAGGTGGAGGGGCCCCAGCTGGAACCAGTGGGGCGGGCAATGGTCAGAGGGATCCAGCCCCCTAAGACCCCGTTCGAGACAGAATCTGATCCTAGAGAGCCTGAGAGGGAGCCCGACCGGAGGGGGTCTGAGAAGAGAAAGGCCGATCAGAGGGGGCCCGAACAGAGAGAGCCCGACAGGAGAGAGCCTGACCAGGGAAGGGCCGACAGGAGGGAGCCTGACCAGAGGGGGCCTGAACAGAGAGGGCCCAACAAGAGAGAGCCCGACAGGAAAGAGCCTGCTCAGGGAGAGCCCGACCGGAGGGGGTCTGAACAGCTAGAGAGCCCAACGGGAGAGAGCCCAACCGGAGAGAGCCCGACAGGAGGGAGCCTGACCAGAGGGGCCTGAACAGAGAGACCCCAACAGGAGAGAGCCTGCTCAGAGATGGGCTGGCCAGAGGGGGCCCGAACAGAGAGAGCCCGACAGGGGAGAGCCCAACAGGAGGGAGCCTGACCAGAGGGGGCCTGAACAGAGAGACCCCAACAGGAGAGAGCCTGCTCAGAGATGGGCTGGCCAGAGGGGGCCCGAACAGAGAGAGCCCAACAGGAGAGAGCCCGACCAGAGGGGGCATGAACAGAGAGGGCCCGACAGGGGAGAGCCCAACAGGAGGGAGCCCGACAGGAGAGAACCTGACCAGGGGGGGCCTGAACAGAGAGGGCCCAACAGGAGAGAGCCCAACAGGAGAGGGCCCGACAGGGGAGAGCCTGCTCAGAGAAGGGCCGGCCTGAGGGGGCCTGAACAGAGAGAGCCCATCAGGAGAGAGCCTGACCAGAGGTGGCCTGAACAGAGAGGGCCCGACAGGGGAGAGCCCAACAGGAGGGAGGCCGACAGGAGAGAGCCTGACCAGAGGGGGCCTGAACAGAGAGGGCCCAACAGGAGAGAGCCCAACAGGAGAGGGCCCGACAGGGGAGAGCCTGATCAGAGAAGGGCCGGCCTGAGGGGGCCTGAACAGAGAGAGCCCGTCAGGAGAGAGCCTGACCAGAGGGGGCCTGAACAGAGAGGGCCCGAGAGGAAAGAGCCTGCCCAGGGGGAGCAGGAGAGAGAGCCCGACAAGAGGGGGTCTGAAAGGAGAGGGGCCGACCAGAGGGGGCCTGAACGGAGAGGGCCCGACAGGGGAGAGCCCAACGGGAGAGGGCCGGAGAGGGGAGAGCTTGACGGCAGAGACCGGGACCTCTGGAGGCGGAGTTACCACCGAGGTTTCCGATCAGGAGGTCAAGGAGGCGAGGACAGCCCAGAACAGGGGCCTCGTCTGCGTTGCTACCGGCGCAACTTTCAATACCAAGGGCCTACTAGCAGAGACAGACGGATCTGACGCGGAATCAGATGCAGGGGAGGTTGGACGAACCTGGCCCCAGAGGAGCACCAGAGGTCGGCTACCCGCTCGGGATCGCCAGGACGACGTGCTGATGGTTGTAGAACAGTGTGTGAAACTAATGGAACAATGTGTGAAACTGTGGGACTAAGGACCGTTTTCATGTCATTAAACTGGTTTCATTGAGTAACTTGCAGAGGACTTGGCAAGTTTAAAGTGGGGGGAAATGTAGCAGCCTGAATATTCTACAAAGTATTCAGTAGTGCTAACTAACTGTTACTTTCCCTGTGTGTGTATAACGTGTGATTTACAGTGTTCCTTTGGATAGCCTAACAGTGTTCCTTTGGATAGCTCGCCCAGTCTAACGACGAGGTCAGGTGCTACTCTTCTCTGGATGCAGTATGGATTACTAGCAATAACATTGAGCCCTTTTCCCTTTCTGGAGCGGTCCTTGAGTGGGACCAGTGGAGGTTGCCAGCAGGGGGCGGAGTGGCAGTGGTGGCAGGTGGAGAGAAGCAAGCAACGAGGAAGCGGGAGTTACCTGGAGGCGAGGGGAGCAGGAAGCCCTCTTCGGCGTTGGACTTGGCCGTGAACGGTCGCAGCCACAACAGGCGTGTGCTTTGGAATAGCCCCGTTGAAGAAGTGACGTTGGAGAGCCCCGTCAGAGCGAGCGGCGGGTGATGAGGAATACTTGCTAGTGACGGGTTATCCTAGAAGTATCAGCGATAGTATCAGCGATAGTGTGTGAACCCAAGGACTAACGTCTAGAGCTAACGAGACTAACGTCTAACGTTATCGGGTTATAGTAGTTACTGTGTGCGGTATAGTAGTATGCTGCTAACGGCTCCGTCTGACTTGAGTAGACTACCGGGCGCGAGGCGCTGAAGAGACCGGTGGTATAGCCAGCCACGTTGCGTTAGCAGTGTAACCGATATAGCAGGAGGGTGCGTCGAGACCCAAAGCTTAGCTGTGTTTAGGGTAGCCAAAGTATTAGCACGCGCGACAGAAGCAAGCCAGCAACAGCAGCGGTGGACGTTTCCCAGACGGTACTGAGGACGCCTCTTCCCACCAGCAGAGGACGCCATACAGCACGCTCCTCCAGCTAACCACTGCCTGCTGTCCGCCCAGCCTGCTGGCTGTGCTCGCGGGATCGCCGACGCCATCTTGTCACCCGGACGAGCGGTGACAAGAGTGGGTCCGCCATCTTGGCTAAGTACTAACAGTACCACGTGTATCAACAGCAACGTCCATTGAAGTGAATGCTAACAACCAGTGTCTAAGGGGTACCCCGAACAATTTAAGCCGGCTTAGGTTAGGTTTTCTTTGGTAACGTGGGCCCACATTTACTTGGTTTATTTGGTTATTTGTTTATTTGATTGTTTGATTCTTGAATTCCCAATGTGTCTACAGAAAGACTCAGAAGGAGCTTCTATCCCCAGGCCATCAGGCTGCTAAACGAACAATAATCGCTAAACGAACAATAATCACTATGCAACAACCATCAAATGCACACAGCACACACACCCACACGCACACACTCACTCAAACAAACAACACACTGCAGCACCCACTCTCCACACTTTAGATCACACAAACACACTTACACTTTATATTTATTGATGAAGGATTTGCACTACAACTCGTACACCTACTGTGAATTGTACCTAAACTGCACCTCGTCCATTTATGCCTTGCACTATATAGTATAGTATTGTATATTAGTACACTGCACAGTATTGTATATTGTATGGTAACTACGTCTACGAACATTGTACATATGTCTAAACTGAACACTGTGACCTCTTTTTTTACTTTAATTTTTACTATGTTTTTATTTCATACTTATCTTGTCATGCACAGTCTCTGGAGCGCAACAGTAAGAAGCATTTTGTACAAAAGTATTCTGTACTTCTGTATGACAACTATTAAAGAAACTTGAACTTGAAACTTGAAACTTTTATGCCTGGGTTCCCCCAGTACAAGCGTGGTGTTTTAATGTATTGAGCACTCGGTGCCTATGGTGAGAAGAGCTTCCCCTACATTGATAACAAGAGCACCCGGTGCCATATATTAAGGATTAACATTGTAATGGATAACCTGCCCAGGCTTTGATAAAGTAGACCTAATCGGGATCATTGTGTGTGTCTGTTTCTTTAAGTTCCATTTGCTATTCTAACCTCTGGGTAAATATTGTGACTGCATAATTATTTAACCCTTACACCCCATTTACAGAATAGCATTTGAAGGGTCTATACAGGTGGTCAAGGAAGGGTACTGCTTAAAGGGAAGCCCAATAATACTATTGAACTGACAGTCACTGGGTGTGGGAGGGCTGTCGGAGGTACTGAGGGAGTGAGGGTGTGTGGGGAGCTACTGCTGACCGCCTTGGAAGGCGAGGGAGACCAGAGTACCAGTCCCCAGGTTAGTAAATCCTGGGCCCCATCCACTCCAACTGCAAGCCCTCCAGAACGACGTTCCGGGCCAAATACTGGGGTACATATAGGTCCAATACTATAGTATCCTACTACCCAGTGTCTGTGTACTTTGATTTGATTTGATATTATTTTTTTGATTTGATATTTTTTATTTTCGTGTCTTACATACAGATGTATGCCCAGCCCATATGGGCTTACAAGACACATAACAATAAGTATATAATAATATACTTTACCAATTACTTAACAAATGACATAGACCAAGATGGCCATAAAAAAAAAATACAAGAAAATACAATAAAACGTAATATAACACACGCTGTACTCAATGTAAATAAACAGAAAAACAAGGTGAATTCAAATACAATTATATAGGATACAGTGTGTTTTGTCTCAGGTGCCATGCCTTCTCCAAAAATCCTGCAAAACCGAAGATGTCCTCCACAAAAAAACAACTCAACATACAGCTCTCAGACTGCCAAAACAAATCTGGGTTTACAATTTGAATTTTTTCAAATAAGGCCCTCCTCAAAGTGGTGTACAAAGGGCAATAAAAAACAAAATGATATTCATCCTCCACCACTCCCAGATCACACAGAACACACAACCGCTCCTCCTCAGGTTTACCCTGGAATCTACCCACTTCCACAGCCAATGGCAGGGTGCCAGACCTCAACCTTGCACACAGAGACCCCCGTCTTCTCTTTAAGTTTAACATTACATAAGGTTCAGTAAAATACTCATTTTTAATTGCAATATATTTTCTAAGTTTAGGTTTTTTCAAAATCTCCACCTTCCACTTATCCTGATGGATTGTTGATAATTTTGTTTTAATTATGTGAACCTTACACTGCAAATTGTTCATAAAAATCATACTCAAGTCAGTAGAAGAAAAAATCATAGACATCTCTCTTGACCAGGGATGACCGTGTGCTCTGTCCCAATTAAAAATCTTTTTAGTCACCCTGCCATTTGGCAGCTGGACCAGGCGGTTCCATAACCTCACCATTTCACCTTTTTGCTTGACCAAGCAAGAATCCCACCCCATGTCCCCTTCTATAGCCCCTTTTGGTGTGTATTTATGAACTCCTAAAAAGTATCTTATGGCCCGGTTCTGGATCGCATTACATTCAGGTGCATCATCAAAACCCCATACTCCAGCAGCATAAAACAAAACAGAACCCACCATTGAATCAAATAATTGTGTAAATGTTGAAAACCCAAGGTCAGTGCACACTTTCATTTTACTCAAGACGCCCCCTAGCGCCCTTCCTGCTGACTCAGACATTATTTTCCTTCCTTCTATGAAGCACATGTACTCATTAAAGGTGAAACCAAGATATTTGTACTACTACTCCCACAAGCAGGGATAATCCACCCTTCTACATAAGTAAGAGCCCATACCTTTAGGCACATTTTATCCGGTTGAATCCAGCGTGATGCTATCAGCTTTTTAGCAGCCGTAAGACCGGACAAAATTAGTCTCTTTAGTTGTTTAGTGGCTGCTATTTGAGAAACATCATTCAACAGCAATACAGAAGGCAGTACAGGTATGTTCAGATATAAAAATTCTGATAATTGCGTGGTTACTTCTTCCCAGAATATCTTAACAGGGGGGCATTCCCAGTACATATGTATAAATGTACCGATATCGCCCCTTGAACACAAGGAGCATAGAGAGTCTTGTTTAAGCCCCATTCGGTTCAATCTTATAGGAGTCAGGTAAGTCCTATGAATATAATTAAGATTAATCTGTTGATGATCCGGGTTGGAGGGGGACTAGTTCAGTGCATTCATCTTTGTTGTCTTTTATTTATTAATGTCCTGTCTGTCATCACCAACCTGTTGTGTGTTCATCTGTTGTCCTTACTGTGCCCCATTGTCTAATTAAGTTTTGTCTCCTTGTGTCTGTATCTATGTGCTGTTTGGTGTTGTCATGTTTCTGTATATTTCCCCTGTTACGTTTCATAAGTAACAGGGGATAACTATAACAGGGGCGTATATAAGTGTTGTCGATCCAGCTGTCCGTTGCTGGATCATTACCTTTTGTTTGTTGTTCACCGTCATGAGGACTCTCTTAGTGTTGTGTTTATATCATTGTTTTCCGCGTGTCAATAAAGTGCACGTTATATCGAAAGAAGCAACCAACGCCTTCCGTCTCCTATCTATCCTGTTAACACTGTAATCGCCGGAAACGCCGAAACTCATCATTCCCCGCCATGCTCATTCTGCCGAAGACGCCGTAACACGTCTTTGATATCAATATTTCAAAAATCTGTGATCGAAATCATATTTCTCCCCCGGGGACCTGAGATATACTGCTGAGCTCCACTCAACTATCTAATGGTTCAAGAGCGCCATCTGGTGGCCGATCAGCAGATCGCCCAACAGGAAGTCATGTGGATGAAGTGGTGCTCACCCATATTTCGTCCGGGCACTCGCTATCATTAGCAGGACTCCATCTTGACACAGTGAACACCGATTGGTGCAAATAACTCGACAAACAACATGATTTGGACGTATATACTATTATACAACCTGGACATGGATCGGGTATTTATACATCCCATAATAGGAATATCTCTGCTCCACGCTCATCGCCCAACGGCGCGAGGAAGATACGGTAAGATCCAGCGTTATTTTCCAACGTGTTCTTTACTAACTGCTCTGATGATCATATCACCCACACTAGATGAATGATATAACGTTGCCCACGGAATTATAAACGACCCCCCGCCCATCAGATCATACGTAGTAACTTCTAGAAGCATCTCCAGGTGAAATGTTTTATCTGGCACCGATCGCTATCAAACTGTATTTGATCATCAATATAATGCATTTGGGGCTATAAATCTAGTTCTGGAGAAAGCTGCAGAAAACGATAAAAACATACTTATACTTTAGACCGTATTTTAGTATTAATATGTGAATGAAAAAGTATAACGTTGCTACACCCTGAACAATAGATATAGGACATTGAATGGGCCATAATAATGTCAATTTAGCAATACAATTTAAAAAGTTATAGCCCTGCAAAGAAGGGGAACTTCTCCATAGACAAATAGAGATGCTGAGGGATGGTAAATTATGAATTTAACCATGGCGATCAAAGTGTTAAGTATCTCTCCGTTCTATACTGCAAACTGGGTTCCACATCACATCATGCCATCAAAGCGTTCCAACCGTAACAGACTACTGTGTATAGGGTTGCTGCCAATAAACATTCTACAAAAATATTTGTTACCTTATTCACAGCTTTCCAAATATGTCATTGAGTAGAAAATTAAATATGATGATTGTTACAATACTGTGAGTAAAACAACACAATGTGTGGAAACAATAACGTTGCTTGCTATATATACAGTAAAGTAATTAGTGCACTAATTCAAAGGCAGGTGTTGCAAACTTCTGAAATGTAAAGAAAATACTGAAAAGATCAATTTGACTGTAGCATCTGAAATTGAAATTTGAAATTTATTTGAAGGATAAACCCCTTGAGATATGCTATCTCGTTTTCGAGGGGGTCCTTAACATAGGATACAAAACATACAATACAATACATAACAAAACAAAAAACAGGACAACAAATGCACTTATACACTGACAGACGCTCTCCCAAGCTCACCCCCACAGTCCACACTGATTCCTCCCAAGAGGATCACCAATATATATATGTTCCCTTATAAAACACATACAAAATTATAATTTGATCTGAAAACGACATGTAAGCCCTAACACAGTAAATCAATAACAGGTGCAAGTAGTCTGTAGATGAGTGAACAAAGATATCTTGAATAACCGGTAAGAAGTAAGAGATGTGAGTGAACTAGGCAGTTTGTTCCAATCAGCTGGTGCTTTATATTTAAAGGCAAGTCGACCGATAGCTTTGATGGTTCGAGGTATACTAAAGAAAGGAAGATTCGTGTGTCTTAAATTATAAGTTGAACTATATGGTGTTAAGAACTGCTTTAGATAGGGGGGATAATTAAAGTAAATACATTTGTAAACAAAAAGCAACCAATGAAAATGTCTTCTGAATTGGGGAGAAAGCCAGTTTAACAACTCAAACATAAGACAGTGATGGGTTCTATAAGGACACCTCAATATAAATCTGCAAACACTATTATAAGTAACATTTAAAGGACGGAGATTTGTTAGTGTGGTGTTTTGATAAACTATGTCTGCGTAATCCATTATTGGAAGTACCAGCTGTATAATGATTATTTTCCTAACCTGAAGAGAAAAACAGTTAATAGAACGATACAATATTCTCAGGCTACAATTTGTTTTCTTCATCACAGCATCAATGTGTGACTTGAAGGTGAGTTGAGAATCAAGCCAAAGACCCAGATACTTATATTCATCGACATTTTCAAGAGGAGCATCATCTAAAAACGTAATCGACAACTGATTTGATATTTGCACCAGATTTGATCTAGTACCAAACAGCATACTATAGGACTTCTTCTTATTTAATAAAAGTTTGTTAATAGATAACCATTTCTGGACAGCATCAAAATGAGTCTGTAAAGAGTGCTGAATTTGTTGAATATCAGACTTAGAGGAATAAAACACTATCGTCAGCATACAATTGAGTAAGACAGTCTGATGGTATCAGGGTGAGATCATTAACAAATATAGAAAATAATAATGGTCCTAAAGATGAACCTTGAGGAACACCTTTATCCATAATCAAAAAATCAGACTGTTTACCCTGATATGATACACACTGACGTCTCTGGTGGAGATAGGAATTGAACCAAAGTAAAGAATTATTAGAGACACCAATAGCACACAGTTTGTCAAGAAGAAGATAATGATCAACCAAATCTAAAGCCTTTGTGAGATCTATAAATATTGCACCAGTAACCATGTTATTGTCCATTGCTGAGTGAACATCATTGGTCAACTTCAGAAGGGCTGTAGGTGTGGAGTAGTTTGGCCTGAAACCAGATTGGCATGGAGATAAAATATGAGATTCATTAACATAATGGGATAATTGATTAAAAATTTGTTTTTCAAATACTTTTGCTATACTATTAATAATTGAAATTGGTCTATAATTATTGAGATCAGAAGGATCACCACCTTTATGCAATGGAATGACTTTTGCACATTTCCAGCTTAATGGAAATGTGTAGCTTAACGGTGGTGTAGTGGTTAACACTGTCGCCTCACAGCAAGAAGGTCCAGGGTTCGATTCCCGCTTGGGGACCAGGTTTCCATGATGCCAGTTACCCAGGTGGGGTATCTCCCAGGCCTTTCTGTGTGGAGTTTGCATGTTCTCCCCGTGCTCGCAAGGGTTTCCCCCCCCCCGATAAGATAAACCCAATGGAAAAACATGCACAACAACAATAGATCGCTAACGCTGTGGCGTCCTTGACGAAGACGGACAGGAGCACTTGGATTGGTCCCCTGGCGCGGCTCACGTTGACGCCTGTCTGCTCCCGGCTGCCCTTGGGGGGGAAGGACGACGGGATGGGTTAATCGCAGATACGAATTGCATGCATGCATCGCATGTGTGCCGATTGATGACCTCGGAGCAGGTCCTAAATTATAATTATTATTATTAGTTGTTAAAGATAAATTAAATAAATCAGACAAAGGATATGATAATACATGAGATGCAAGTTTGATGAATTTGATCTCCATACCATCTGAACCACAGCTATTACCCAATCTTAATTCATCAATGACCTTCTGAACATCAAGCGGACGGATACTTCTAAAGGAAAAAGAACTGTTGCATCTGGTGTTATTAAGAGGCACATCGGAATATGAGGAGTCATTAAATTTGAGTCTGCAGACAGAATTAAAGTGCTGATTAAAGGCAAGTGCAATTGAGGAGGGATCATTGACAACTGTAGTATATTCCTACAGAATCCTACAATAATCTAAGGTTATTGTAGTACAGTACAATGGGATTGCTTATCTGGAAGGAGGAGAAAGGGATCATACGTGATAGAATTGTTGGTCTCCTCATCTGACTTAAAGCAGATGAAGAATAAACGTGTAGCCAGACAAACCAGAACTATAGTTCAACTCAACATTTATTTGAGCCAGGGCCAAGAGTGAATAAGAGGTTGCCTTTCACATACAAGGATTATCAGAAAACATTAACATGGCTGCCGTGTACAGGAATCAACTAGGTTTGCATCTCAAACCCCAATATGTACAAAAACAGTCACTCGTCAACATAATTTGAACATAGAGAATTTACTGTACACATTATACATGAGTAAATCAGGGATCAGGGATCAGGGATCTGTACATTACTCTAATCTATAAACAACCATTTGGTGTTTCCCATGATTTACTCACGTAAAATGCAATCAGCTCACAGTAGTCTCTGGGTGGGGAGCGGTTGGAGCTGCAGACCTGGGTTGGGGTGGTCTGGGCTCCAGAATAACACTATGTCGGCCCTTATATCCTATAATTTCTAGCCAATAATAGCACATTTTACTAATATGGTTGGTCCAATCCAGCGTCTTCTTGTGGGGGGGGGGGTTGGTTCTTGTCTCCAGGTGGGGTGGTGTGAATAGCCCCCTCCTTTGGGCTATTGCTTCTCATGTTTGGACAGAGAGGGGGGCCTGCCTATGGCCCCCGTCGTTGTCGTCCTCCAGTGAACAGAAGGGGGGTCTTGGTGGCCCCCGTCGATGTGGTGGATCTTGACTTCCGTGAACAGAGGGGCCTATTACCATACAGTACTACAGTCTCGTGTGGGGTGGAGAATGGCTCTCTGTCACCCCTGTATCCATCCATATTTAGCACTGAAAACCCACTCTGCTTGTTGACAGAGTAGCTGTGATGACTTATACCAGAATTCTATAACAAGAGTGTAATCACCCTTCCTTTCATGTGACATTCTAAATGGTAGTATTCTTTGTAAGTTACCTACACCAACCTGTATTTACCAGATAATATAACTGTGATAAATATACCAAGATTTAGAGTGAGTCACCATTTCGTCTGTGGGGTGCAACTTATTTACATAGTCTTTGTTGTCCCCTGATTACATTAGCTTGAGGGGCTTTTTATGACCTGCAACTGTTGTCCTACATACCATTTGGGTAAGCAGTCTTCTTATGAGAGGGGGTTGGTGTGGAATGTCTGTCTCTCCTACATTATGACTCTCTAATTATTCACACCTATTAGTTATGAAATTCAACGTCAATATTTACCACACAACTTCATTATTAATTCTAATATGAGTGGTATTTATAGATGACTTCTTAGTAATACTGTTGATTCTCTTCCAAAACTGTTTTGGGTTGCTAAATTCATTGCTTAAACAATCTTTGAAATAGTTGGATTTAGCATTTCTTGTTTTAGTTGTACATAAGTTCCGTATTTGTTTATATGCAATGAAGTCGGCAGAATCCTTTGTCAGACGATGCTTTTCCCAAGCCTTATCTCTTTGTTTATACAGATTTATAAGTTCACTATTAATCCAGGGCAAGTGTCTACCCTTTACTTTGAGCGTCTTCCAGGGAGCATGATGGTCAATAACATTAGTAAGCTCAGTGTAGAAGAAATTCCATGCATCTTCAACAAATGGAATCAATTTAAACCTGTCCCAATTTATAGATGTTATATCTTGAATAAAGTGCTCAATATTCAAATTCCTACATTGTCTTATCCTGATAAATTTTGGTGGTCGACATGGTAACTTTATCTTCCAAATGCAGAAGATGATAGAATGGTCGCTGAAACTATCAGGTAACACACCAGAGTTTGAAATTCTGTCCGGGTGTGAGACGAGAATCCAATCTAGCAGGGACTTGGATCTAGTATCAACTCTAGTAGGCTCACTAATGAGTTGAGTTAAATTGACACTGCCAAATAGGTTTCGAGCATTACTAGATGATCGATCTAGCCAGTTGATGTTAAAGTCACCCAAGATAATAATTTCATTTGGACGATCTAAAGAGTTAATGGTGGATAATATATCATTTGTAGATTCAGAGGGAGAATCAGGAGGTCTATAAATATTTCCTATGGTCAACTGTTTATTTTCATGAAAAGAAATTTTAATAAAAAGACACTCAAAGTTTATAGGGTTTACCCTTGGCCTGAGGAGCTCAGATGTCAGATTTGATTTGACATATGTAGCCACTCCTCCACCTCTAGTACCCCTATCAGCTCTGTACAGAACATAGTTGTCAAGTTCAACTTCATTGTCAGAGATTGCACTATGCAACCATCATGTCTCAGACACAGTAATTACACTGGGATTATTGTAGACAAGTCAAGCTCTAAGTAGATCGATTTTGGGGTACAGACTCCTTATATTCAGGTGAATAACATTTAAACCTTTAGAAGTATTCATCATACCAGAGTTGTATTAAAAGAAGAAAAAAAAAAAAAAAAAAAAGGATATACATTTACATTTACATTTAGTCATTTAGCTGACGCTTTTATCCAAAGCGACTTACAAGTTCTGTACGACAAGCCATCAGGAAGGGCACAACTCTATCAGCTGAGCAACAATGTTCATCAAAGTGTTGAGTGCTACAGTGTAGGTTAGTTTATTAGGACAAGTGCATGACAGTACGGTTAGTTAGGGTTAGATTTTTATTTTTTATTTTTTTTTTATTGTTTTTTTTTTAAATTCAGATAATGGTTGAAGAAGTACGTCTTTAGTCGACGGCGAAAGATTGGACGTGATTCGGCTGTCCTAACTGGGGTGGGTAGTTCATTCCACCACAAGATATAGTCTTGTGCAAGGAGGAACAATGGATAATGAGCAGGGAGCAGGAGAGCGACATACATTCAAGTACACACACACAACATAACATAAATACATGACAACACAAAAACTAAATCCCAACATGTCCCAGCAGTACCTGGCATGTCTATGGGAATTCACTATAAACTCAAAGCTCTGTCTGTATTCTTAGAGAAAGAAAAAGAAAAAGAAAAGAAAGTTTGTAGCCTGAAATTTACAGGCGGCATCAAAGACTTTAAATCTTTAATTCTGATAAATCTCTACTATGAATTAGTCACGGTATTAACGTGACGTGTGCACGTAGGCGCTACCGGAAGTGACGCATTTCCGCTACGAATTCAGAATGTAAACACAACAGCATGTAACATTAATGAAGCCAGAAAGAAAAGAAAAAGAAAAGAAAATTTGTAGCCTGATATTTACAGGCGGCATCAAAGACTTTAAATCTTTAATTCTGATAAATCTCTACTATGAATTAGTCACGGTATTAACGTGACGTACGCACATAGGCGCTACCGGAAGTGACGCATTTCCGCTATGACATTCAGAATGTAAACACAACAGCATGTACCAATAATGAAGCCATGTAGTAGGCTCACGCTAACATTGAGCACATTATTTCCAAATCATAAACATGGCACAAATAGAACAAAACTCATAATGCAGAGGCATCACTTCATATGAAGGAACAAAGGAGAATTAAGAAGAAGAGAGGGCACGGCCAATTAATTAATACGCCGGCTCGGACCATAAGAAGAGTTACCGAGCACTATCTCAGTCATAAACATCATCATTCGTACCACATATCTTCTGGAGAGTTCGGTAAAGATATCAAGACATTCTCAGCAAGCTTGGGACAGTTAAATCTTTCTTCTTTGCCGTCAATGGTGACACATAATGTACATGGATAGCGAACAAAGTACTTGATCTTACGTTCACGGAGCTTGCGTTTGATGGTGGCGAAGCTCTTGTGACGCCTCGCCAAGTCTGCGCTGAGGTCTGGATTGAAGTAGACACAAGACCTGTTGAATTCCACTCTCTTACTCTCTCTGGCAAGTCGAAGGATTTTCACCTTGTCCTGGAAGTAGAGCAACTTTATGATGATGGGCCTAGGAGTGCCACGCTCGTTCTGACGATTTGTCGGTGAGCGATGGGCTCTTTCGATGATTGGAACGGTGGGGAAGTTATCCGGACCCAGGAGCGATGGCATTATTTTGGACATGAACCCAATCACATCGGTGCCTTCAGCAGACTCAGGGATTCCGACGACACGAAGATTCAGTTGACGACTCCGATTCTCCAGGTCATCAGTCTTCTCACGTAGGTAAGCATTGTGTTCCTCTAGAACTTTCACCTGAACAAGTAGATTATCGACATTACTCTCGTTCTTGCCGACTCTCTCCTCAATTAACTCGACTTGACCTCCCAACATCTCCAGGGAGTTCTGAATATTAGTCAAGCCAGCCTGAACTGTATCCACTTTTGCGTCAATGTGTCTCAGCGTTTGAAGCGTTTCCGTCTTGCTCTTCTCTATGGCGTCCATCAAACTTTGCAGTGTAATAGTTGACATTTTCACGAACAAACAAGGAAAAAAAACACTGCAATGAAACTGAAATGGTTAAACTGCTCAAACTAATTAAAGTGGATCAAATTAGTAGTATTATCGGCTACAAACTGCGACAAACAGACGAGCAATTGAGACACGACCTCTCACACTGCGGCCATCTATTACTACTACAAATACTATCTAACTGGCCATCCAGTCTTCTTCTTCCTTTTTGCTGAGGTTGACACTGACAGCATGTGTGGTTGGTTGCTTTCAACTGTGAGGCAATTAACTAATTTAGTGTACACGATTCCCCTGAAATGTGGGTTAGTTGCAGACATCTGTAATTCCTCACTGTAATCTCAATATTTTCAGTATTTTGCATTTAAGGATTTGCACAATGAACATAATGAATACATGCATGTGAGAGAGAATTCAACTGAAAATAATATAATACATTTTGATTAGCAATTGTACAATTGAAGTAGCAATTGTAGATATTTGTGTTTACTGATTTGCAGAAATGTGCTTTACATTTGTATCCTGGATGAGAGCAATCAGAAAAGATAGCTATACAGGCAGGGGTCCGTTGGCATTGAAGCTTAGCCATTATGGTATTTTGGCATTAAGCATTATGGCATTTTGGCATTAAGCATCTGCGTTTTGGCATTAAGCATTATGGTGTTTTGGCATTAAAGAGCCCATATTACTAGGGATGTCCCGATCACGTTTTTTTGCTCCTGATCCGATCCCGATCATGTGATTTTGAGTATCTACCGATACCGATCTTTCCCGATCCGATCATTAAAAAAAAAAAAATTATTCAACAAACATGACCATGTTCACGTCTTAAACTCATACTGAGGCCTTAGTTTTGGTTTTAAATTGCATATTATCATTCATTTATTTATTGTCACACAGAGCAGAAGAATTTTGCCAAAACAAACCAATAGTATCCAGCTGCAGAACGGCAGACCAGCCACACTCTCAGACCCAAACGCATTTCCTTTGATTTAATTATACATCAAATGATTTATGTCAAGGATTGCAATGCCTCGCTTGAATTATTTTTTTGTATTTTATTTTTTTATTATTTTTTTAAACATAACATAAAATTAGACACACAAGCATTAACAGTAAACATCCAATGTAAATCACCATTTGAATCAATATAAATGTTGTTTACGAGATATATACCCAATACTTGCTATCTAATACAATACATACATATGCTCTTGCTCGCTCTCCCCCCCCGGACCCCCACTTGGATAATCCATCCATTTTCATTCGCTTCTAACCAGGCATTACAATTCATATGCTAGCTTTTATTCTCTCCACCACTTCTAACCAGATTGCAATGTTGGTTTCACTGACACCCAAAATTCTTGCTGTAGATATCTCTAGATAAATCACATCGAGATAGGTAAAAACCCATACCTTCCGGCACATTTTATCCGGTTGAATCCATTGTGATGCTATCAACTTTTTAGCAGCTGTGAGACCGGATAAAACTAGTCTCTTTAGCTGTATAGGGGCTGCAAACTGAAAAACATCATTCAACAGCAATACAGAGGGATGTACAGGTATGTTCAGAAATAAGAATTCTGATAATTGCTGGGTCACTTCTTCCCAGAATATTTTAACCGGTGGGCAATCCCAATACATGTGCATAAATGTACCCTCATCCCCATTTGAACATAAGGAACATAGAGAATATTGTTTAAGTCCCATTCTGTTCAATCGTATAGGAGTCAGGTACTGTATGTCCTATGAATATAATTAAGATTAATTTGTTGATGGTCCGGGTTGCGTGACGCAATTCGAACGTTTGCCCAGACTTCTTGCCAATCAAAATCTATTTCCAAGTCTGGTATATCCCTCCTCCAGACTGAGTCTAGGGGAAGGATTCCATACGAAGACGTTAGTAAGTGATGATAAAAATCAGATACGAAGCCTCTCGATGTCTCTCTTTCATAGAAGAATTTGTGATATCTGTGGTGCTCAATTGGTATCGTTAATGGGACTCCATGAGCCTTCAAACAATCCAATAACTGTGCGTAAAAACTATATGTGGAACTGGTGAGGTTAAATTTGTTATGTATATCTTGATAGCTACAAAAACCCTGTTTGTTGAAAACATCTCCCAATGTGTGTATGCCCTGCTTTTCCCATTTGGGATATCTGATAGGTCGTTTTCCAATAAGGAGTGCATTGTTATTGAATAGGGGAGTATGGCTATGCCATTTATGTTGGTTAGAATATTTTTTTTGTGTTTCACGCCATATCCGGATCGCATGTGTAATAAGGGGGCCAAATTTCAATTTGCATTGCTTAATTGATAACATGGTGTATACTATGTCCTGCAGTCTATGTGGTGCTACTATATTTTTTTCTAAGTTTCTCCAGGATACAGATGCTTGGGAGTCAAACCAGGTTGTCAGTGGTCTTAAAGAGTACGCTTTAAAATAGTGGTAAAAGTCTGGGAATGCTAAACCTTTGTCGGCTTTGTTTCTCTGTGCGGTGGATCTTTTTATTCGTGGAGGTTTGTTATTCCAAATAAATGTATATGCAATGGAGTGTAATTTTTTCCAGTAACCATCAGGAGGGGGTAACGGTAACATTGAGCTAATGAAGTTGATTCTAGGTAAAACATCCATCTTAACTATTGATACTCGTGCCTGTACTGAGTTTTTAAGTTTGGACCACCTGTCAAAGTCGTATTTGATCTTATCTTGGAATTTTGTGTAATTGTACTTCACCGTTTGGCTTATAGTAGGGAATACCTCAACTCCTAAACATCTGAAGTGTTTTACCATTGGTATTTTTTCTGGAAGGAGTATATGCTTTGCAGGGGCATTAAGTGGTAGGAAGGCATTAAGGACATTAAGAGAAGAACCGGAATTGCAAAGGGCGCATTCTGGAACCATAAAGAATTATTGAGAAGAAACATAAGTTGGAAAACGAAGACCAGGATTTTGGAAACGTATGTTATGTCAGTCTTTTCATACGGAGCAGAAGCATGAACGCTGAATGAAGAGGCAAAGATGATGATAGACTCTTTTGAAATGTGGACACTGAGGAAGATGCTGAAGATAACATGGAAGGATAAGATCAAGAATGAGGAGGTACTGAGAAGAGCGGATATGCAAGGAGGACAGCTGCTGGAGAGGTTGAAAAAGAGAAAGATGGAGTTGTGCGGGCATGTTCTGAGAGGATCCAGCGGGGAGATGTTCAAGAAGGTGGTGATGGGGAAGGTGGATGGAAAGAGAGGAAGTAGAAGACCAAGAAGAGGCTGGGTAGACGACGTCTGTGATTGGAGTGGAGTGAGAGGCGGAGTCACGGAGTTGGAGAGAAGAAGTGGGGACAGAATGGGTTGGAGAGTGATAGGCAACCTTCGGAACGAAGAAGCCACCTAATGATGATGAAGGCCGACTTTGGCCAATTTATCCTAAATCCCGATAGATTGCCAAAGTCATCAATCAACTTGAGAAGATGAGGCATTGAGGTGGTAGGGTTTTGCATGAACAATATTACATCGTCCGCATATAAACTAATATGATGTTGTGTGCCCTTAATTGCGATTGGTTCTATGGATTGGGATTGTCTTATATATTGTGCTAAAGGCTCTAATGATAAAGCGAATAGTCCGGGACTAAGAGGGCAACCCTGTCTGGAAGAGCGCGATACCGGAAAGATTTCGGAGGTGATTATACCTGTTGTAATCATGGCCGATGGGTCTTTGTATAATACTTTTATCATATCAATGAATCCTTTTCCTAACCCCATCCTTTCTAGTACTGCCCATAAATAAGACCATTCCAACCTATCAAAGGCTTTCATCGCATCCAGGGACAGCATCGCTATAGGTGGGGTGTCATCCTTGCTGGCATCTAGCACATGTAATAACCGTCTTATATTATCCGTGATCAAGCGGCCTCTTATGAAGCCAGTCTGATCAGGATGAACTAAAGACGTCATATGCTTTTGAAGTCTGATGGCTAATACCTTGGAATACAGCTTGATATCGGTTCCGAGGAGGCTCAAGGGTCTATAACTACCGCAATCGGTGGGGTCTTTGTCCTTTTTAAGGAGGACTGTTATGAGTGCAATATTGTCGATCTTATGAAAATTCCCCTCCTTGATTGAGTATAAAATCATATTAAGTAATAGGGGTCCAATTACATCCCAGCATGAGAGGTACATTTTTGGTGGGATACCGTCCCTTCCAGGAGCCTTACCACTTTGCATTTCAGATATAGCCTCCCTAAATGCCTTGCTTGAATTAAGTTAACTTTTCACCTGGATAACGTCAACATTCAGGGTGAATGTAATGTGAGAAATTGGGATAAAAAAAAAAGAAAAAAAAAATTATTTGGGTCTGAGAGTGTGCCTGGTCTGCCGTTCTGCAGCTGCATACTATTGGTTTGTTTTCTTATAAACTACTGGAGTTAGTCAGATTACAAACACTACTGGAGTTAGTCAGATTACAAACTACTGGAGTTAGTCAGATTATAAACACAACTGGAGTTAGTCAGATTATAAACACTACTGGAGTTAGTCAGATTCCAAACTACTGGAGTTAGTCAGATTATAAACACTACTGGAGTTAGTCAGATTATAAACACTACTGGAGTTAGTCAGATTATAAACACTACTGGAGTTAGTCAGATTACAAACACTACTGGAGTTAGTCAGATTATAAACACTACTGGAGTTAGTCAGATTACAAACTACTGGAGTTAGTCAGATTATAAACACTACTGGAGTTAGTCAGATTATAAACACTACTGGAGTTAGTCAGATTATAAACACTATTGGAGTTAGTCAGATTATAAACACTACTGGAGTTAGTCAGATTAGAAACAACTTCAAGTAAACACTATTGGAGTTAGTCAGATTACAAACTACTGGAGTTAGTCAGATTATAAACACTACTGGAGTTAGTAAGATTATAAACTACTGGAGTTAGTCAGATTAGAAACAACTTCAAGTAAACACCACTGGAGTTAGTCAGATTATAAACTACTGGAGTTAGTCAGATTACAAACACTACTGGAGTTAGTCAGATTACAAACTACTGGAGTTAGTCAGATTATAAACACAACTGGAGTTAGTCAGATTATAAACACTACTGGAGTTAGTCAGATTCCAAACTACTGGAGTTAGTCAGATTATAAACACTACTGGAGTTAGTCAGATTATAAACACTACTGGAGTTAGTCAGATTATAAACACTACTGGAGTTAGTCAGATTACAAACTACTGGAGTTAGTCAGATTATAAACACTACTGGAGTTAGTCAGATTACAAACTACTGGAGTTAGTCAGATTATAAACACTACTGGAGTTAGTAAGATTATAAACTACTGGAGTTAGTCAGATTAGAAACAACTTCAAGTAAACACTACTGGAGTTAGTCAGATTATAAACTACTGGAGTTAGTCAGATTACAAACACTACTGGAGTTAGTCAGATTATAAACACTATTGGAGTTAGTCAGATTATAAACACTACTGGAGTTAGTCAGATTATAAACACTACTGGAGTTAGTCAGATTAGAAACACTACTGGAGTTAGTCAGATTATAAACACTACTGGAGTTAGTCAGATTACAAACTACTGAAGTTAGTCAGATTACAAACTACTGGAGTTAGTCAGATTATAAACACTACTGGAGTTAGTCAGATCATAAACACTATTGGAGTTAGTCAGATTATAAACACTACTGGAGTTAGTCAGATTAGAAACAACTTCAAGTAAACACTACTGGAGTTAGTCAGATTATAAACACTACTGGAGTTAGTCAGATTATAAACTACTGGAGTTAGTCAGATTAGAAACAACTTCAAGTAAACACTACTGGAGTTAGTCAGATTATAAACTACTGGAGTTAGTCAGATTGTAAACACTACTGGAGTTAGTCAGATTACAAACACTACTGGAGTTAGTCAGATTACAAACTACTGGAGTTAGTCAGATTATAAACACTACTGGAGTTAGTCAGATTATAAACACTACTGGAGTTAGTCAGATTCCAAACTACTGGAGTTAGTCAGATTATAAACACTACTGGAGTTAGTCAGATTATAAACACTACTGGAGTTAGTCAGATTATAAACACTACTGGAGTTAGTCAGATTACAAACACTACTGGAGTTAGTCAGATTATAAACACTACTGGAGTTAGTCAGATTATAAACACTACTGGAGTTAGTCAGATTATAAACACTACTGGAGTTATTCAGATTATAAACACTACTGGAGTTAGTCAGATTAGAAACAACTTCAAGTAAACACTACTGGAGTTAGTCAGATTACAAACTACTGGAGTTAGTCAGGTTATAAACACTACTGGAGTTAGTCAGATTACAAACTACTGGAGTTAGTCAGATTATAAACAACTTCAATTAAACACTACTAGAGTTAGTCAGATTATAAACTACTGGAGTTAGTCAGATTACAAACACTACTGGAGTTAGTCAGATTACAAACTACTGGAGTTAGTCAGATTATAAACACTACTGGAGTTAGTCAGATTATAAACACTACTGGAGTTAGTCAGATTACAAACTACTGGATTTAGTCAGATTACAAACACTACTGGAGTTAGTCAGATTATAAACACTACTGGAGTTAGTCAGATTACAAAGTACTGGAGTTAGTCAGATTATAAACACTACTGGAGTTAGTCAGATTATAAACACTACTGGAGTTAGTCAGATTATAAACACTACTGGAGTTAGTCAGATTACGAACTACTGGATTTAGTCAGATTACAAACACTACTGGAGTTAGTCAGATTATAAACACTACTGGAGTTAGTCAGATTACAAACTACTGGAGTTAGTCAGATTATAAACACTACTGGAGTTAGTCAGATTATAAACACTACTGGAGTTAGTCAGATTATAAACACTATTGGAGTTAGTCAGATTATAAACACTACTGGAGTTAGTCAGATTATAAACACTACTGGAGTTAGTCAGATTATAAACACTACTGGAGTAAGTCAGATTATAAACACTAATGGAGTTAGTCAGATTACAAACTACTGGAGTTAGTCAGATTATAAACACTACTGGAGTTAGTCAGATTATAAACACTACTGGAGTTAGTCAGATTAGAAACACTACTGGAGTTAGTCAGATTATAAACACTACTGGAGTTAGTCAGATTACAAACTACTGGAGTTAGTCAGATTATAAACACTACTGGAGTTAGTCAGATTATAAACACTACTGGAGTTAGTCAGATTACAAACTACTGGAGTTAGTCAGATTATAAACACTACTGGAGTTAGTCAGATTATAAACACTACTGGAGTTAGTCAGATTATAAACACTATTGGAGTTAGTCAGATTATAAACACTACTGGAGTTAGTCAGATTATAAACACTACTGGAGTTAGTCAGATTATAAACACTACTGGAGTAAGTCAGATTATAAACACTAATGGAGTTAGTCAGATTACAAACTACTGGAGTTAGTCAGATTATAAACACTACTGGAGTTAGTCAGATTATAAACACTACTGGAGTTAGTCAGATTAGAAACACTACTGGAGTTAGTCAGATTATAAACACTACTGGAGTTAGTCAGATTACAAACTACTGGAGTTAGTCAGATTATAAACACTACTGGAGTTAGTCAGATTATAAACACTATTGGAGTTAGTCAGATTATAAACACTACTGGAGTTAGTCAGATTACAAACTACTGGAGTTAGTCAGATTATAAACACTACTGGAGTTAGTCAGATTATAAACACTATTGGAGTTAGTCAGATTATAAACACTACTGGAGTTAGTCAGATTAGAAACAACTTCAAGTAAACACTACTGGAGTTAGTCAGATTACAAACTACTGGAGTTAGTCAGATTATAAACACTACTGGAGTTAGTAAGATTATAAACTACTGGAGTTAGTCAGATTAGAAACAACTTCAAGTAAACACTACTGGAGTTAGTCAGATTATAAACTACTGGAGTTAGTCAGATTACAAACACTACTGGAGTTAGTCAGATTACAAACTACTGGAGTTAGTCAGATTATAAACACAACTGGAGTTAGTCAGATTATAAACACTACTGGAGTTAGTCAGATTCCAAACTACTGGAGTTAGTCAGATTATAAACACTACTGGAGTTAGTCAGATTATAAACACTACTGGAGTTAGTCAGATTACAAACACTACTGGAGTTAGTCAGATTATAAACACTACTGGAGTTAGTCAGATTACAAACTACTGGAGTTAGTCAGATTATAAACACTACTGGAGTTAGTCAGATTATAAACACTGCTGGAGTTAGTCAGATTACAAACTACTGGAGTTAGTCAGATTATAAACACTACTGGAGTTAGTCAGATTATAAACACTATTGGAGTTAGTCAGATTATAAACACTACTGGAGTTAGTCAGATTATAAACACTACTGGAGTTAGTCAGATTAGAAACACTACTGGAGTTAGTCAGATTATAAACACTACTGGAGTTAGTCAGATTACAAACTACTGGAGTTAGTCAGATTATAAACACTACTGGAGTTAGTCAGATTATAAACACTATTGGAGTTAGTCAGATTATAAACACTACTGGAGTTAGTCAGATTAGAAACAACTTCAAGTAAACACTACTGGAGTTAGTCAGATTACAAACTACTGGAGTTAGTCAGATTATAAACACTACTGGAGTTAGTAAGATTATAAACTACTGGAGTTAGTCAGATTAGAAACAACTTCAAGTAAACACTACTGGAGTTAGTCAGATTATAAACTACTGGAGTTAGTCAGATTACAAACACTACTGGAGTTAGTCAGATTATAAACACTATTGGAGTTAGTCAGATTATAAACACTACTGGAGTTAGTCAGATTATAAACACTACTGGAGTTAGTCAGATTAGAAACACTACTGGAGTTAGTCAGATTATAAACACTACTGGAGTTAGTCAGATTACAAACTACTGAAGTTAGTCAGATTACAAACTACTGGAGTTAGTCAGATTATAAACACTACTGGAGTTAGTCAGATTAGAAACAACTTCAAGTAAACACTACTGGAGTTAGTCAGATTATAAACACTACTGGAGTTAGTCAGATTATAAACACTACTGGAGTTAGTCAGATTACAAACTACTGGAGTTAGTCAGATTATAAACACTACTGGAGTTAGTCAGATCATAAACACTATTGGAGGTAGTCAGATTACAAACTACTGGATTTAGTCAGATTACAAACACTACTGGAGTTAGTCAGATTATAAACACTACTGGAGTTAGTCAGATTACAAAGTACTGCAGTTAGTCAGATTATAAACACTACTGGAGTTAGTCAGATTATAAACACTACTGGAGTTAGTCAGATTATAAACACTACTGGAGTTAGTCAGATTACGAACTACTGGATTTAGTCAGATTACAAACACTACTGGAGTTAGTCAGATTATAAACACTACTGGAGTTAGTCAGATTATAAACACTATTGGAGTTAGTCAGATTATAAACACTACTGGAGTTAGTCAGATTATAAACACTACTGGAGTTAGTCAGATTATAAACACTACTGGAGTAAATCAGATTATAAACACTAATGGAGTTAGTCAGATTACAAACTACTGGAGTTAGTCAGATTATAAACACTACTGGAGTTAGTCAGATTATAAACACTACTGGAGTTAGTCAGATTATAAACACTATTGGAGTTAGTCAGATTATAAACACTACTGGAGTTAGTCAGATTATAAACACTACTGGAGTTAGTCAGATTATAAACACTACTGGAGTAAGTCAGATTATAAACACTAATGGAGTTAGTCAGATTACAAACTACTGGAGTTAGTCAGATTATAAACACTACTGGAGTTAGTCAGATTATAAACACTACTGGAGTTAGTCAGATTAGAAACACTACTGGAGTTAGTCAGATTATAAACACTACTGGAGTTAGTCAGATTACAAACTACTGGAGTTAGTCAGATTATAAACACTACTGGAGTTAGTCAGATTATAAACACTATTGGAGTTAGTCAGATTATAAACACTACTGGAGTTAGTCAGATTACAAACTACTGGAGTTAGTCAGATTATAAACACTACTGGAGTTAGTCAGATTATAAACACTATTGGAGTTAGTCAGATTATAAACACTACTGGAGTTAGTCAGATTAGAAACAACTTCAAGTAAACACTACTGGAGTTAGTCAGATTACAAACCACTGGAGTTAGTCAGATTAGAAACAACTTCAAGTAAACACTACTGGAGTTAGTCAGATTATAAACTACTGGAGTTAGTCAGATTACAAACACTACTGGAGTTAGTCAGATTACAAACTACTGGAGTTAGTCAGATTATAAACACAACTGGAGTTAGTCAGATTATAAACACTACTGGAGTTAGTCAGATTCCAAACTACTGGAGTTAGTCAGATTATAAACACTACTGGAGTTAGTCAGATTATAAACACTACTGGAGTTAGTCAGATTATAAACACTACTGGAGTTAGTCAGATTACAAACACTACTGGAGTTAGTCAGATTATAAACACTACTGGAGTTAGTCAGATTACAAACTACTGGAGTTAGTCAGATTATAAACACTACTGGAGTTAGTCAGATTATAAACACTACTGGAGTTAGTCAGATTATAAACACTATTGGAGTTAGTCAGATTATAAACACTACTGGAGTTAGTCAGATTAGAAACAACTTCAAGTAAACACTACTGGAGTTAGTCAGATTACAAACTACTGGAGTTAGTCAGATTATAAACACTACTGGAGTTAGTAAGATTATAAACTACTGGAGTTAGTCAGATTAGAAACAACTTCAAGTAAACACTACTGGAGTTAGTCAGATTATAAACTACTGGAGTTAGTCAGATTACAAACACTACTGGAGTTAGTCAGATTACAAACTACTGGAGTTAGTCAGATTATAAACACAACTGGAGTTAGTCAGATTATAAACACTACTGGAGTTAGTCAGATTCCAAACTACTGGAGTTAGTCAGATTATAAACACTACTGGAGTTAGTCAGATTATAAACACTACTGGAGTTAGTCAGATTATAAACACTACTGGAGTTAGTCAGATTACAAACTACTGGAGTTAGTCAGATTATAAACACTACTGGAGTTAGTCAGATTATAAACACTATTGGAGTTAGTCAGATTATAAACACTACTGGAGTTAGTCAGATTAGAAACAACTTCAAGTAAACACTACTGGAGTTAGTCAGATTACAAACTACTGGAGTTAGTCAGATTATAAACACTACTGGAGTTAGTAAGATTATAAACTACTGGAGTTAGTCAGATTAGAAACAACTTCAAGTAAACACTACTGGAGTTAGTCAGATTATAAACTACTGGAGTTAGTCAGATTACAAACACTACTGGAGTTAGTCAGATTATAAACACTATTGGAGTTAGTCAGATTATAAACACTACTGGAGTTAGTCAGATTATAAACACTACTGGAGTTAGTCAGATTAGAAACACTACTGGAGTTAGTCAGATTATAAACACTACTGGAGTTAGTCAGATTACAAACTACTGAAGTTAGTCAGATTACAAACTACTGGAGTTAGTCAGATTATAAACACTACTGGAGTTAGTCAGATTAGAAACAACTTTAAGTAAACACTACTGGAGTTAGTCAGATTATAAACACTACTGGAGTTAGTCAGATTATAAACACTACTGGAGTTAGTCAGATTACAAACTACTGGAGTTAGTCAGATTATAAACACTACTGGAGTTAGTCAGATCATAAACACTATTGGAGTTAGTCAGATTATAAACACTACTGGAGTTAGTCAGATTAGAAACAACTTCAAGTAAACACTACTGGAGTTAGTCAGATTATAAACACTACTGGAGTTAGTCAGATTATAAACTACTGGAGTTAGTCAGATTAGAAACAACTTCAAGTAAACACTACTGGAGTTAGTCAGATTATAAACTACTGGAGTTAGTCAGATTGTAAACACTACTGGAGTTAGTCAGATTACAAACACTACTGGAGTTAGTCAGATTACAAACTACTGGAGTTAGTCAGATTATAAACACTACTGGAGTTAGTCAGATTATAAACACTACTGGAGTTAGTCAGATTCCAAACTACTGGAGTTAGTCAGATTATAAACACTACTGGAGTTAGTCAGATTATAAACACTACTGGAGTTAGTCAGATTATAAACACTACTGGAGTTAGTCAGATTACAAACACTACTGGAGTTAGTCAGATTATAAACACTACTGGAGTTAGTCAGATTATAAACACTACTGGAGTTAGTCAGATTATAAACACTACTGGAGTTATTCAGATTAGAAACACTACTGGAGTTAGTCAGATTAGAAACAACTTCAAGTAAACACTACTGGAGTTAGTCAGATTACAAACTACTGGAGTTAGTCAGGTTATAAACACTACTGGAGTTAGTCAGATTACAAACTACTGGAGTTAGTCAGATTATAAACAACTTCAATTAAACACTACTAGAGTTAGTCAGATTATAAACTACTGGAGTTAGTCAGATTACAAACACTACTGGAGTTAGTCAGATTACAAACTACTGGAGTTAGTCAGATTATAAACACTACTGGAGTTAGTCAGATTATAAACACTACTGGAGTTCGTCAGATTACAAACTACTGGATTTAGTCAGATTACAAACACTACTGGAGTTAGTCAGATTATAAACACTACTGGAGTTAGTCAGATTACAAAGTACTGGAGTTAGTCAGATTATAAACACTACTGGAGTTAGTCAGATTATAAACACTACTGGAGTTAGTCAGATTATAAACACTACTGGAGTTAGTCAGATTACGAACTACTGGATTTAGTCAGATTACAAACACTACTGGAGTTAGTCAGATTATAAACACTACTGGAGTTAGTCAGATTACAAACTACTGGAGTTAGTCAGATTATAAACACTACTGGAGTTAGTCAGATTATAAACACTACTGGAGTTAGTCAGATTATAAACACTATTGGAGTTAGTCAGATTATAAACACTACTGGAGTTAGTCAGATTATAAACACTACTGGAGTTAGTCAGATTATAAACACTACTGGAGTAAATCAGATTATAAACACTAATGGAGTTAGTCAGATTACAAACGACTGGAGTTAGTCAGATTATAAACACTACTGGAGTTAGTCAGATTATAAACACTACTGGAGTTAGTCAGATTATAAACACTATTGGAGTTAGTCAGATTATAAACACTACTGGAGTTAGTCAGATTATAAACACTACTGGAGTTAGTCAGATTATAAACACTACTGGAGTAAGTCAGATTATAAACACTAATGGAGTTAGTCAGATTACAAACTACTGGAGTTAGTCAGATTATAAACACTACTGGAGTTAGTCAGATTATAAACACTACTGGAGTTAGTCAGATTAGAAACACTACTGGAGTTAGTCAGATTATAAACACTACTGGAGTTAGTCAGATTATAAACACTATTGGAGTTAGTCAGATTATAAACACTACTGGAGTTAGTCAGATTACAAACTACTGGAGTTAGTCAGATTATAAACACTACTGGAGTTAGTCAGATTATAAACACTATTGGAGTTAGTCAGATTATAAACACTACTGGAGTTAGTCAGATTAGAAACAACTTCAAGTAAACACTACTGGAGTTAGTCAGATTACAAACTACTGGAGTTAGTCAGATTATAAACACTACTGGAGTTAGTAAGATTATAAACTACTGGAGTTAGTCAGATTAGAAACAACTTCAAGTAAACACTACTGGAGTTAGTCAGATTATAAACTACTGGAGTTAGTCAGATTACAAACACTACTGGAGTTAGTCAGATTACAAACTACTGGAGTTAGTCAGATTATAAACACAACTGGAGTTAGTCAGATTATAAACACTACTGGAGTTAGTCAGATTCCAAACTACTGGAGTTAGTCAGATTATAAACACTACTGGAGTTAGTCAGATTATAAACACTACTGGAGTTAGTCAGATTATAAACACTACTGGAGTTAGTCAGATTACAAACACTACTGGAGTTAGTCAGATTATAAACACTACTGGAGTTAGTCAGATTACAAACTACTGGAGTTAGTCAGATTATAAACACTACTGGAGTTAGTCAGATTATAAACACTACTGGAGTTAGTCAGATTATAAACACTATTGGAGTTAGTCAGATTATAAACACTACTGGAGTTAGTCAGATTAGAAACAACTTCAAGTAAACACTATTGGAGTTAGTCAGATTACAAACTACTGGAGTTAGTCAGATTATAAACACTACTGGAGTTAGTAAGATTATAAACTACTGGAGTTAGTCAGATTAGAAACAACTTCAAGTAAACACTACTGGAGTTAGTCAGATTATAAACTACTGGAGTTAGTCAGATTACAAACACTACTGGAGTTAGTCAGATTACAAACTACTGGAGTTAGTCAGATTATAAACACAACTGGAGTTAGTCAGATTATAAACACTACTGGAGTTAGTCAGATTCCAAACTACTGGAGTTAGTCAGATTATAAACACTACTGGAGTTAGTCAGATTATAAACACTACTGGAGTTAGTCAGATTATAAACACTACTGGAGTTAGTCAGATTACAAACTACTGGAGTTAGTCAGATTATAAACACTACTGGAGTTAGTCAGATTACAAACTACTGGAGTTAGTCAGATTATAAACACTACTGGAGTTAGTAAGATTATAAACTACTGGAGTTAGTCAGATTAGAAACAACTTCAAGTAAACACTACTGGAGTTAGTCAGATTATAAACTACTGGAGTTAGTCAGATTACAAACACTACTGGAGTTAGTCAGATTATAAACACTATTGGAGTTAGTCAGATTATAAACACTACTGGAGTTAGTCAGATTATAAACACTACTGGAGTTAGTCAGATTAGAAACACTACTGGAGTTAGTCAGATTATAAACACTACTGGAGTTAGTCAGATTACAAACTACTGAAGTTAGTCAGATTACAAACTACTGGAGTTAGTCAGATTATAAACACTACTGGAGTTAGTCAGATCATAAACACTATTGGAGTTAGTCAGATTATAAACACTACTGGAGTTAGTCAGATTAGAAACAACTTCAAGTAAACACTACTGGAGTTAGTCAGATTATAAACACTACTGGAGTTAGTCAGATTATAAACTACTGGAGTTAGTCAGATTAGAAACAACTTCAAGTAAACACTACTGGAGTTAGTCAGATTATAAACTACTGGAGTTAGTCAGATTGTAAACACTACTGGAGTTAGTCAGATTACAAACACTACTGGAGTTAGTCAGATTACAAACTACTGGAGTTAGTCAGATTATAAACACTACTGGAGTTAGTCAGATTATAAACACTACTGGAGTTAGTCAGATTCCAAACTACTGGAGTTAGTCAGATTATAAACACTACTGGAGTTAGTCAGATTATAAACACTACTGGAGTTAGTCAGATTATAAACACTACTGGAGTTAGTCAGATTACAAACACTACTGGAGTTAGTCAGATTATAAACACTACTGGAGTTAGTCAGATTATAAACACTACTGGAGTTAGTCAGATTATAAACACTACTGGAGTTATTCAGATTAGAAACACTACTGGAGTTAGTCAGATTAGAAACAACTTCAAGTAAACACTACTGGAGTTAGTCAGATTACAAACTACTGGAGTTAGTCAGGTTATAAACACTACTGGAGTTAGTCAGATTACAAACTACTGGAGTTAGTCAGATTATAAACAACTTCAATTAAACACTACTAGAGTTAGTCAGATTATAAACTACTGGAGTTAGTCAGATTACAAACACTACTGGAGTTAGTCAGATTACAAACTACTGGAGTTAGTCAGATTATAAACACTACTGGAGTTAGTCAGATTATAAACACTACTGGAGTTAGTCAGATTACAAACTACTGGATTTAGTCAGATTACAAACACTACTGGAGTTAGTCAGATTATAAACACTACTGGAGTTAGTCAGATTACAAAGTACTGGAGTTAGTCAGATTATAAACACTACTGGAGTTAGTCAGATTATAAACACTACTGGAGTTAGTCAGATTATAAACACTACTGGAGTTAGTCAGATTACGAACTACTGGATTTAGTCAGATTACAAACACTACTGGAGTTAGTCAGATTATAAACACTACTGGAGTTAGTCAGATTACAAACTACTGGAGTTAGTCAGATTATAAACACTACTGGAGTTAGTCAGATTATAAACACTACTGGAGTTAGTCAGATTATAAACACTATTGGAGTTAGTCAGATTATAAACACTACTGGAGTTAGTCAGATTATAAACACTACTGGAGTTAGTCAGATTATAAACACTACTGGAGTAAGTCAGATTATAAACACTAATGGAGTTAGTCAGATTACAAACTACTGGAGTTAGTCAGATTATAAACACTACTGGAGTTAGTCAGATTAGAAACACTACTGGAGTTAGTCAGATTAGAAACACTACTGGAGTTAGTCAGATTAGAAACACTACTGGAGTTAGTCAGATTACAAACTACTGGAGTTAGTCAGATTATAAACACTACTGGAGTTAGTCAGATTATAAACACTATTGGAGTTAGTCAGATTATAAACACTACTGGAGTTAGTCAGATTACAAACTACTGGAGATAGTCAGATTATAAACACTACTGGAGTTAGTCAGATTATAAACACTATTGGAGTTAGTCAGATTATAAACACTACTGGAGTTAGTCAGATTAGAAACAACTTCAAGTAAACACTACTGGAGTTAGTCAGATTACAAACTACTGGAGTTAGTCAGATTATAAACACTACTGGAGTTAGTAAGATTATAAACTACTGGAGTTAGTCAGATTAGAAACAACTTCAAGTAAACACTACTGGAGTTAGTCAGATTATAAACTACTGGAGTTAGTCAGATTACAAACACTACTGGAGTTAGTCAGATTACAAACTACTGGAGTTAGTCAGATTATAAACACAACTGGAGTTAGTCAGATTATAAACACTACTGGAGTTAGTCAGATTCCAAACTACTGGAGTTAGTCAGATTATAAACACTACTGGAGTTAGTCAGATTATAAACACTACTGGAGTTAGTCAGATTACAAACACTACTGGAGTTAGTCAGATTATAAACACTACTGGAGTTAGTCAGATTATAAACACTACTGGAGTTATTCAGATTAGAAACACTACTGGAGTTAGTCAGATTAGAAACAACTTCAAGTAAACACTACTGGAGTTAGTCAGATTACAAACTACTGGAGTTAGTCAGGTTATAAACACTACTGGAGTTAGTCAGATTACAAACTACTGGAGTTAGTCAGATTATAAACAACTTCAATTAAACACTACTAGAGTTAGTCAGATTATAAACTACTGGAGTTAGTCAGATTACAAACACTACTGGAGTTAGTCAGATTCCAAACTACTGGAGTTAGTCAGATTATAAACACTACTGGAGTTAGTCAGATTATAAACACTACTGGAGTTAGTCAGATTACAAACTACTGGATTTAGTCAGATTACAAACACTACTGGAGTTAGTCAGATTATAAACACTACTGGAGTTAGTCAGATTACAAAGTACTGGAGTTAGTCAGATTATAAACACTACTGGAGTTAGTCAGATTATAAACACTACTGGAGTTAGTCAGATTATAAACACTACTGGAGTTAGTCAGATTACGAACTACTGGATTTAGTCAGATTACAAACACTACTGGAGTTAGTCAGATTATAAACACTACTGGAGTTAGTCAGATTACAAACTACTGGAGTTAGTCAGATTATAAACACTACTGGAGTTAGTCAGATTATAAACACTACTGGAGTTAGTCAGATTATAAACACTATTGGAGTTAGTCAGATTATAAACACTACTGGAGTTAGTCAGATTATAAACACTACTGGAGTTAGTCAGATTATAAACACTACTGGAGTAAGTCAGATTATAAACACTAATGGAGTTAGTCAGATTACAAACTACTGGAGTTAGTCAGATTATAAACACTACTGGAGTTAGTCAGATTATAAACACTACTGGAGTTAGTCAGATTAGAAACACTACTGGAGTTAGTCAGATTATAAACACTACTGGAGTTAGTCAGATTACAAACTACTGGAGTTAGTCAGATTATAAACACTACTGGAGTTAGTCAGATTATAAACACTATTGGAGTTAGTCAGATTATAAACACTACTGGAGTTAGTCAGATTACAAACTACTGGAGTTAGTCAGATTATAAACACTACTGGAGTTAGTCAGATTATAAACACTATTGGAGTTAGTCAGATTATAAACACTACTGGAGTTAGTCAGATTAGAAACAACTTCAAGTAAACACTACTGGAGTTAGTCAGATTACAAACTACTGGAGTTAGTCAGATTATAAACACTACTGGAGTTAGTAAGATTATAAACTACTGGAGTTAGTCAGATTAGAAACAACTTCAAGTAAACACTGCTGGAGTTAGTCAGATTATAAACTACTGGAGTTAGTCAGATTACAAACACTACTGGAGTTAGTCAGATTACAAACTACTGGAGTTAGTCAGATTATAAACACAACTGGAGTTAGTCAGATTATAAACACTACTGGAGTTAGTCAGATTCCAAACTACTGGAGTTAGTCAGATTATAAACACTACTGGAGTTAGTCAGATTATAAACACTACTGGAGTTAGTCAGATTACAAACACTACTGGAGTTAGTCAGATTATAAACACTACTGGAGTTAGTCAGATTACAAACTACTGGAGTTAGTCAGATTATAAACACTACTGGAGTTAGTCAGATTATAAACACTGCTGGAGTTAGTCAGATTACAAACTACTGGAGTTAGTCAGATTATAAACACTACTGGAGTTAGTCAGATTATAAACACTATTGGAGTTAGTCAGATTATAAACACTACTGGAGTTAGTCAGATTATAAACACTACTGGAGTTAGTCAGATTAGAAACACTACTGGAGTTAGTCAGATTATAAACACTAGTGGAGTTGGTCAGATTACAAACTACTGGAGTTAGTCAGATTATAAACACGACTGGAGTTAGTCAGATTACAAACTACTGGAGTTAGTCAGATTACAAACTACTGGAGTTAGTCAGATTATAAACACTACTGGAGTTAGTCAGATTATAAACACTACTGGAGTTAGTCAGATTATAAACACTATTGGAGTTAGTCAGATTATAAACACTACTGGAGTTAGTCAGATTATAAACACTACTGGAGTTAGTCAGATTATAAACACTACTGGAGTAAGTCAGATTATAAACACTAATGGAGTTAGTCAGATTACAAACTACTAGAGTTAGTCAGATTATAAACACTACTGGAGTTAGTCAGATTAGAAACACTACTGGAGTTAGTCAGATTAGAAACACTACTGGAGTTAGTCAGATTAGAAACACTACTGGAGTTAGTCAGATTACAAACTACTGGAGTTAGTCAGATTATAAACACTACTGGAGTTAGTCAGATTATAAACACTATTGGAGTTAGTCAGATTATAAACACTACTGGAGTTAGTCAGATTACAAACTACTGGAGATAGTCAGATTATAAACACTACTGGAGTTAGTCAGATTATAAACACTATTGGAGTTAGTCAGATTATAAACACTACTGGAGTTAGTCAGATTAGAAACAACTTCAAGTAAACACTACTGGAGTTAGTCAGATTACAAACTACTGGAGTTAGTCAGATTATAAACACTACTGGAGTTAGTAAGATTATAAACTACTGGAGTTAGTCAGATTAGAAACAACTTCAAGTAAACACTACTGGAGTTAGTCAGATTATAAACTACTGGAGTTAGTCAGATTACAAACACTACTGGAGTTAGTCAGATTACAAACTACTGGAGTTAGTCAGATTATAAACACAACTGGAGTTAGTCAGATTATAAACACTACTGGAGTTAGTCAGATTCCAAACTACTGGAGTTAGTCAGATTATAAACACTACTGGAGTTAGTCAGATTATAAACACTACTGGAGTTAGTCAGATTACAAACACTACTGGAGTTAGTCAGATTATAAACACTACTGGAGTTAGTCAGATTATAAACACTACTGGAGTTATTCAGATTAGAAACACTACTGGAGTTAGTCAGATTAGAAACAACTTCAAGTAAACACTACTGGAGTTAGTCAGATTACAAACTACTGGAGTTAGTCAGGTTATAAACACTACTGGAGTTAGTCAGATTACAAACTACTGGAGTTAGTCAGATTATAAACAACTTCAATTAAACACTACTAGAGTTAGTCAGATTATAAACTACTGGAGTTAGTCAGATTACAAACACTACTGGAGTTAGTCAGATTCCAAACTACTGGAGTTAGTCAGATTATAAACACTACTGGAGTTAGTCAGATTATAAACACTACTGGAGTTAGTCAGATTACAAACTACTGGATTTAGTCAGATTACAAACACTACTGGAGTTAGTCAGATTATAAACACTACTGGAGTTAGTCAGATTACAAAGTACTGGAGTTAGTCAGATTATAAACACTACTGGAGTTAGTCAGATTATAAACACTACTGGAGTTAGTCAGATTATAAACACTACTGGAGTTAGTCAGATTACGAACTACTGGATTTAGTCAGATTACAAACACTACTGGAGTTAGTCAGATTATAAACACTACTGGAGTTAGTCAGATTACAAACTACTGGAGTTAGTCAGATTATAAACACTACTGGAGTTAGTCAGATTATAAACACTACTGGAGTTAGTCAGATTATAAACACTATTGGAGTTAGTCAGATTATAAACACTACTGGAGTTAGTCAGATTATAAACACTACTGGAGTTAGTCAGATTATAAACACTACTGGAGTAAGTCAGATTATAAACACTAATGGAGTTAGTCAGATTACAAACTACTGGAGTTAGTCAGATTATAAACACTACTGGAGTTAGTCAGATTATAAACACTACTGGAGTTAGTCAGATTAGAAACACTACTGGAGTTAGTCAGATTATAAACACTACTGGAGTTAGTCAGATTACAAACTACTGGAGTTAGTCAGATTATAAACACTACTGGAGTTAGTCAGATTATAAACACTATTGGAGTTAGTCAGATTATAAACACTACTGGAGTTAGTCAGATTACAAACTACTGGAGTTAGTCAGATTATAAACACTACTGGAGTTAGTCAGATTATAAACACTATTGGAGTTAGTCAGATTATAAACACTACTGGAGTTAGTCAGATTAGAAACAACTTCAAGTAAACACTACTGGAGTTAGTCAGATTACAAACTACTGGAGTTAGTCAGATTATAAACACTACTGGAGTTAGTAAGATTATAAACTACTGGAGTTAGTCAGATTAGAAACAACTTCAAGTAAACACTGCTGGAGTTAGTCAGATTATAAACTACTGGAGTTAGTCAGATTACAAACACTACTGGAGTTAGTCAGATTACAAACTACTGGAGTTAGTCAGATTATAAACACAACTGGAGTTAGTCAGATTATAAACACTACTGGAGTTAGTCAGATTCCAAACTACTGGAGTTAGTCAGATTATAAACACTACTGGAGTTAGTCAGATTATAAACACTACTGGAGTTAGTCAGATTACAAACACTACTGGAGTTAGTCAGATTATAAACACTACTGGAGTTAGTCAGATTACAAACTACTGGAGTTAGTCAGATTATAAACACTACTGGAGTTAGTCAGATTATAAACACTGCTGGAGTTAGTCAGATTACAAACTACTGGAGTTAGTCAGATTATAAACACTACTGGAGTTAGTCAGATTATAAACACTATTGGAGTTAGTCAGATTATAAACACTACTGGAGTTAGTCAGATTATAAACACTACTGGAGTTAGTCAGATTAGAAACACTACTGGAGTTAGTCAGATTATAAACACTAGTGGAGTTGGTCAGATTACAAACTACTGGAGTTAGTCAGATTACAAACTACTGGAGTTAGTCAGATTATAAACACGACTGGAGTTAGTCAGATTACAAACTACTGGAGTTAGTCAGATTACAAACTACTGGAGTTAGTCAGATTATAAACACTACTGGAGTTAGTCAGATCATAAACACTACTGGAGTTAGTCAGATTATAAACACTACTGGAGTTAGTCAGATTATAAACACTACTGGAGTTAGTCAGATTATAAACACTACTGGAGTTAGTCAGATTAGAAACTACTGGAGTTAGTCAGATTATAAACACTACTGGAGTTAGTCAGATTATAAACACTACTGGAGTTAGTCAGATTACAAACTACTGGAGTTAGTCAGATTACAAACACTACTGGAGTTAGTCAGATTACAAACTACTGGAGTTAGTCAGATAATAAACACGACTATAGTTAGTCAGATTATAAACACTACTGGAGTTAGTCAGATTATAAACACTGCTGGAGTTAGTCAGATTACAAACTACTGGAGTTAGTCAGATTATAAACACTACTGGAGTTAGTCAGATTATAAACACTATTGGAGTTAGTCAGATTATAAACACTACTGGAGTTAGTCAGATTATAAACACTACTGGAGTTAGTCAGATTAGAAACACTACTGGAGTTAGTCAGATTATAAACACTAGTGGAGTTGGTCAGATTACAAACTACTGGAGTTAGTCAGATTACAAACTACTGGAGTTAGTCAGATTATAAACACGACTGGAGTTAGTCAGATTACAAACTACTGGAGTTAGTCAGATTACAAACTACTGGAGTTAGTCAGATTATAAACACTACTGGAGTTAGTCAGATCATAAACACTACTGGAGTTAGTCAGATTATAAACACTACTGGAGTTAGTCAGATTATAAACACTACTGGAGTTAGTCAGATTATAAACACTACTGGAGTTAGTCAGATTAGAAACTACTGGAGTTAGTCAGATTATAAACACTACTGGAGTTAGTCAGATTATAAACACTACTGGAGTTAGTCAGATTAGAAACTACTGGAGTTAGTCAGATTACAAACTACTGGAGTTAGTCAGATTATAAACACTACTGGAGTTAGTCAGATTACAAACTACTGGAGTTAGTCAGATAATAAACACTACTATAGTTAGTCAGATTATAAACACTACTGGAGTTAGTCAGATTATAAACACTACTGGAGTTAGTCAGATTATAAACACTACTGGAGTAAGTCAGATTATAAACACTAATGGAGTTAGTCAGATTACAAACTACTGGAGTTAGTCAGATTATAAACACTACTGGAGTTAGTCAGATTAGAAACACTACTGGAGTTAGTCAGATTATAAACACTACTGGAGTTAGTCAGATTACAAACTACTGGAGTTAGTCAGATTATAAACACTACTGGAGTTAGTCAGATTATAAACACTATTGGAGTTAGTCAGATTATAAACACTACTGGAGTTAGTCAGATTACAAACTACTGGAGTTAGTCAGATTATAAACACTACTGGAGTTAGTCAGATTATAAACACTATTGGAGTTAGTCAGATTATAAACACTACTGGAGTTAGTCAGATTAGAAACAACTTCAAGTAAACACTACTGGAGTTAGTCAGATTACAAACTACTGGAGTTAGTCAGATTATAAACACTACTGAAGTTAGTAAGATTATAAACTACTGGAGTTAGTCAGATTAGAAACAACTTCAAGTAAACACTACTGGAGTTAGTCAGATTATAAACTACTGGAGTTAGTCAGATTACAAACACTACTGGAGTTAGTCAGATTACAAACTACTGGAGTTAGTCAGATTATAAACACAACTGGAGTTAGTCAGATTATAAACACTACTGGAGTTAGTCAGATTCCAAACTACTGGAGTTAGTCAGATTATAAACACTACTGGAGTTAGTCAGATTATAAACACTACTGGAGTTAGTCAGATTATAAACACTACTGGAGTTAGTCAGATTACAAACACTACTGGAGTTAGTCAGATTATAAACACTACTGGAGTTAGTCAGATTACAAACTACTGGAGTTAGTCAGATTATAAACACTACTGGAGTTAGTCAGATTATAAACACTGCTGGAGTTAGTCAGATTACAAACTACTGGAGTTAGTCAGATTATAAACACTACTGGAGTTAGTCAGATTATAAACACTATTGGAGTTAGTCAGATTATAAACACTACTGGAGTTAGTCAGATTATAAACACTACTGGAGTTAGTCAGATTAGAAACACTACTGGAGTTAGTCAGATTATAAACACTAGTGGAGTTGGTCAGATTACAAACTACTGGAGTTAGTCAGATTACAAACTACTGGAGTTAGTCAGATTATAAACACGACTGGAGTTAGTCAGATTACAAACTACTGGAGTTAGTCAGATTACAAACTACTGGAGTTAGTCAGATTATAAACACTACTGGAGTTAGTCAGATCATAAACACTACTGGAGTTAGTCAGATTATAAACACTACTGGAGTTAGTCAGATTATAAACACTACTGGAGTTAGTCAGATTATAAACACTACTGGAGTTAGTCAGATTAGAAACTACTGGAGTTAGTCAGATTATAAACACTACTGGAGTTAGTCAGATTATAAACACTACTGGAGTTAGTCAGATTAGAAACACTACTGGAGTTAGTCAGATTAGAAACTACTGGAGTTAGTCAGATTACAAACTACTGGAGTTAGTCAGATTATAAACACTACTGGAGTTAGTCAGATTACAAACTACTGGAGTTAGTCAGATTACAAACACTACTGGAGTTAGTCAGATTACAAACTACTGGCGTTAGTCAGATAATAAACACTACTATAGTTAGTCAGATTATAAACACTACTGGAGTTAGTCAGATTATAAACACTGCTGGAGTTAGTCAGATTACAAACTACTGGAGTTAGTCAGATTATAAACACTACTGGAGTTAGTCAGATTATAAACACTATTGGAGTTAGTCAGATTATAAACACTACTGGAGTTAGTCAGATTATAAACACTACTGGAGTTAGTCAGATTAGAAACACTACTGGAGTTAGTCAGATTATAAACACTAGTGGAGTTGGTCAGATTACAAACTACTGGAGTTAGTCAGATTACAAACTACTGGAGTTAGTCAGATTATAAACACGACTGGAGTTAGTCAGATTACAAACTACTGGAGTTAGTCAGATTACAAACTACTGGAGTTAGTCAGATTATAAACACTACTGGAGTTAGTCAGATCATAAACACTACTGGAGTTAGTCAGATTATAAACACTACTGGAGTTAGTCAGATTATAAACACTACTGGAGTTAGTCAGATTATAAACACTACTGGAGTTAGTCAGATTAGAAACTACTGGAGTTAGTCAGATTATAAACACTACTGGAGTTAGTCAGATTATAAACACTACTGGAGTTAGTCAGATTAGAAACACTACTGGAGTTAGTCAGATTAGAAACTACTGGAGTTAGTCAGATTACAAACTACTGGAGTTAGTCAGATTATAAACACTACTGGAGTTAGTCAGATTACAAACTACTGGAGTTAGTCAGATTACAAACACTACTGGAGTTAGTCAGATTACAAACTACTGGCGTTAGTCAGATAATAAACACTACTATAGTTAGTCAGATTATAAACACTACTGGAGTTAGTCAGATTATAAACACTGCTGGAGTTAGTCAGATTACAAACTACTGGAGTTAGTCAGATTATAAACACTACTGGAGTTAGTCAGATTATAAACACTATTGGAGTTAGTCAGATTATAAACACTACTGGAGTTAGTCAGATTATAAACACTACTGGAGTTAGTCAGATTAGAAACACTACTGGAGTTAGTCAGATTATAAACACTAGTGGAGTTGGTCAGATTACAAACTACTGGAGTTAGTCAGATTACAAACTACTGGAGTTAGTCAGATTATAAACACGACTGGAGTTAGTCAGATTACAAACTACTGGAGTTAGTCAGATTACAAACTACTGGAGTTAGTCAGATTATAAACACTACTGGAGTTAGTCAGATCATAAACACTACTGGAGTTAGTCAGATTATAAACACTACTGGAGTTAGTCAGATTATAAACACTACTGGAGTTAGTCAGATTATAAACACTACTGGAGTTAGTCAGATTAGAAACTACTGGAGTTAGTCAGATTATAAACACTACTGGAGTTAGTCAGATTATAAACACTACTGGAGTTAGTCAGATTAGAAACTACTGGAGTTAGTCAGATTACAAACTACTGGAGTTAGTCAGATTATAAACACTACTGGAGTTAGTCAGATTACAAACTACTGGAGTTAGTCAGATTACAAACACTACTGGAGTTAGTCAGATTACAAACTACTGGAGTTAGTCAGATAATAAACACTACTATAGTTAGTCAGATTATAAACACTACTGGAGTTAGTCAGATTATAAACACTACTGGAGTTAGTCAGATTATAAACACTACTGGAGTAAGTCAGATTATAAACACTAATGGAGTTAGTCAGATTACAAACTACTGGAGTTAGTCAGATTATAAACACTACTGGAGTTAGTCAGATTATAAACACTACTGGAGTTAGTCAGATTATAAACACTACTGGAGTTAGTCAGATTACAAACTACTGGAGTTAGTCAGATTATAAACACTACTGGAGTTAGTCAGATTATAAACACTATTGGAGTTAGTCAGATTATAAACACTACTGGAGTTAGTCAGATTACAAACTACTGGAGTTAGTCAGATTATAAACACTACTGGAGTTAGTCAGATTATAAACACTATTGGAGTTAGTCAGATTATAAACACTACTGGAGTTAGTCAGATTAGAAACAACTTCAAGTAAACACTACTGGAGTTAGTCAGATTACAAACTACTGGAGTTAGTCAGATTATAAACACTACTGGAGTTAGTAAGATTATAAACTACTGGAGTTAGTCAGATTAGAAACAACTTCAAGTAAACACTACTGGAGTTAGTCAGATTATAAACTACTGGAGTTAGTCAGATTACAAACACTACTGGAGTTAGTCAGATTACAAACTACTGGAGTTAGTCAGATTATAAACACTACTGGAGTTAGTAAGATTATAAACTACTGGAGTTAGTCAGATTAGAAACAACTTCAAGTAAACACTACTGGAGTTAGTCAGATTATAAACTACTGGAGTTAGTCAGATTACAAACACTACTGGAGTTAGTCAGATTACAAACTACTGGAGTTAGTCAGATTATAAACACAACTGGAGTTAGTCAGATTATAAACACTACTGGAGTTAGTCAGATTCCAAACTACTGGAGTTAGTCAGATTATAAACACTACTGGAGTTAGTCAGATTATAAACACTACTGGAGTTAGTCAGATTATAAACACTACTGGAGTTAGTCAGATTCCAAACTACTGGAGTTAGTCAGATTATAAACACTACTGGAGTTAGTCAGATTATAAACACTACTGGAGTTAGTCAGATTACAAACTACTGGATTTAGTCAGATTACAAACACTACTGGAGTTAGTCAGATTATAAACACTACTGGAGTTAGTCAGATTACAAAGTACTGGAGTTAGTCAGATTATAAACACTACTGGAGTTAGTCAGATTATAAACACTACTGGAGTTAGTCAGATTATAAACACTACTGGAGTTAGTCAGATTACGAACTACTGGATTTAGTCAGATTACAAACACTACTGGAGTTAGTCAGATTATAAACACTACTGGAGTTAGTCAGATTACAAACTACTGGAGTTAGTCAGATTATAAACACTACTGGAGTTAGTCAGATTATAAACACTACTGGAGTTAGTCAGATTATAAACACTATTGGAGTTAGTCAGATTATAAACACTACTGGAGTTAGTCAGATTATAAACACTACTGGAGTTAGTCAGATTATAAACACTACTGGAGTAAGTCAGATTATAAACACTAATGGAGTTAGTCAGATTACAAACTACTGGAGTTAGTCAGATTATAAACACTACTGGAGTTAGTCAGATTATAAACACTACTGGAGTTAGTCAGATTAGAAACACTACTGGAGTTAGTCAGATTATAAACACTACTGGAGTTAGTCAGATTACAAACTACTGGAGTTAGTCAGATTATAAACACTACTGGAGTTAGTCAGATTATAAACACTATTGGAGTTAGTCAGATTATAAACACTACTGGAGTTAGTCAGATTACAAACTACTGGAGTTAGTCAGATTATAAACACTACTGGAGTTAGTCAGATTATAAACACTATTGGAGTTAGTCAGATTATAAACACTACTGGAGTTAGTCAGATTAGAAACAACTTCAAGTAAACACTACTGGAGTTAGTCAGATTACAAACTACTGGAGTTAGTCAGATTATAAACACTACTGGAGTTAGTAAGATTATAAACTACTGGAGTTAGTCAGATTAGAAACAACTTCAAGTAAACACTGCTGGAGTTAGTCAGATTATAAACTACTGGAGTTAGTCAGATTACAAACACTACTGGAGTTAGTCAGATTACAAACTACTGGAGTTAGTCAGATTATAAACACAACTGGAGTTAGTCAGATTATAAACACTACTGGAGTTAGTCAGATTCCAAACTACTGGAGTTAGTCAGATTATAAACACTACTGGAGTTAGTCAGATTATAAACACTACTGGAGTTAGTCAGATTACAAACACTACTGGAGTTAGTCAGATTATAAACACTACTGGAGTTAGTCAGATTACAAACTACTGGAGTTAGTCAGATTATAAACACTACTGGAGTTAGTCAGATTATAAACACTGCTGGAGTTAGTCAGATTACAAACTACTGGAGTTAGTCAGATTATAAACACTACTGGAGTTAGTCAGATTATAAACACTATTGGAGTTAGTCAGATTATAAACACTACTGGAGTTAGTCAGATTATAAACACTACTGGAGTTAGTCAGATTAGAAACACTACTGGAGTTAGTCAGATTATAAACACTAGTGGAGTTGGTCAGATTACAAACTACTGGAGTTAGTCAGATTACAAACTACTGGAGTTAGTCAGATTATAAACACGACTGGAGTTAGTCAGATTACAAACTACTGGAGTTAGTCAGATTACAAACTACTGGAGTTAGTCAGATTATAAACACTACTGGAGTTAGTCAGATCATAAACACTACTGGAGTTAGTCAGATTATAAACACTACTGGAGTTAGTCAGATTATAAACACTACTGGAGTTAGTCAGATTATAAACACTACTGGAGTTAGTCAGATTAGAAACTACTGGAGTTAGTCAGATTATAAACACTACTGGAGTTAGTCAGATTATAAACACTACTGGAGTTAGTCAGATTACAAACTACTGGAGTTAGTCAGATTACAAACACTACTGGAGTTAGTCAGATTACAAACTACTGGAGTTAGTCAGATAATAAACACGACTATAGTTAGTCAGATTATAAACACTACTGGAGTTAGTCAGATTATAAACACTGCTGGAGTTAGTCAGATTACAAACTACTGGAGTTAGTCAGATTATAAACACTACTGGAGTTAGTCAGATTATAAACACTATTGGAGTTAGTCAGATTATAAACACTACTGGAGTTAGTCAGATTATAAACACTACTGGAGTTAGTCAGATTAGAAACACTACTGGAGTTAGTCAGATTATAAACACTAGTGGAGTTGGTCAGATTACAAACTACTGGAGTTAGTCAGATTACAAACTACTGGAGTTAGTCAGATTATAAACACGACTGGAGTTAGTCAGATTACAAACTACTGGAGTTAGTCAGATTACAAACTACTGGAGTTAGTCAGATTATAAACACTACTGGAGTTAGTCAGATCATAAACACTACTGGAGTTAGTCAGATTATAAACACTACTGGAGTTAGTCAGATTATAAACACTACTGGAGTTAGTCAGATTATAAACACTACTGGAGTTAGTCAGATTAGAAACTACTGGAGTTAGTCAGATTATAAACACTACTGGAGTTAGTCAGATTATAAACACTACTGGAGTTAGTCAGATTAGAAACTACTGGAGTTAGTCAGATTACAAACTACTGGAGTTAGTCAGATTATAAACACTACTGGAGTTAGTCAGATTACAAACTACTGGAGTTAGTCAGATAATAAACACTACTATAGTTAGTCAGATTATAAACACTACTGGAGTTAGTCAGATTATAAACACTACTGGAGTTAGTCAGATTATAAACACTACTGGAGTAAGTCAGATTATAAACACTAATGGAGTTAGTCAGATTACAAACTACTGGAGTTAGTCAGATTATAAACACTACTGGAGTTAGTCAGATTAGAAACACTACTGGAGTTAGTCAGATTATAAACACTACTGGAGTTAGTCAGATTACAAACTACTGGAGTTAGTCAGATTATAAACACTACTGGAGTTAGTCAGATTATAAACACTATTGGAGTTAGTCAGATTATAAACACTACTGGAGTTAGTCAGATTACAAACTACTGGAGTTAGTCAGATTATAAACACTACTGGAGTTAGTCAGATTATAAACACTATTGGAGTTAGTCAGATTATAAACACTACTGGAGTTAGTCAGATTAGAAACAACTTCAAGTAAACACTACTGGAGTTAGTCAGATTACAAACTACTGGAGTTAGTCAGATTATAAACACTACTGAAGTTAGTAAGATTATAAACTACTGGAGTTAGTCAGATTAGAAACAACTTCAAGTAAACACTACTGGAGTTAGTCAGATTATAAACTACTGGAGTTAGTCAGATTACAAACACTACTGGAGTTAGTCAGATTACAAACTACTGGAGTTAGTCAGATTATAAACACAACTGGAGTTAGTCAGATTATAAACACTACTGGAGTTAGTCAGATTCCAAACTACTGGAGTTAGTCAGATTATAAACACTACTGGAGTTAGTCAGATTATAAACACTACTGGAGTTAGTCAGATTATAAACACTACTGGAGTTAGTCAGATTACAAACACTACTGGAGTTAGTCAGATTATAAACACTACTGGAGTTAGTCAGATTACAAACTACTGGAGTTAGTCAGATTATAAACACTACTGGAGTTAGTCAGATTATAAACACTGCTGGAGTTAGTCAGATTACAAACTACTGGAGTTAGTCAGATTATAAACACTACTGGAGTTAGTCAGATTATAAACACTATTGGAGTTAGTCAGATTATAAACACTACTGGAGTTAGTCAGATTATAAACACTACTGGAGTTAGTCAGATTAGAAACACTACTGGAGTTAGTCAGATTATAAACACTAGTGGAGTTGGTCAGATTACAAACTACTGGAGTTAGTCAGATTACAAACTACTGGAGTTAGTCAGATTATAAACACGACTGGAGTTAGTCAGATTACAAACTACTGGAGTTAGTCAGATTACAAACTACTGGAGTTAGTCAGATTATAAACACTACTGGAGTTAGTCAGATCATAAACACTACTGGAGTTAGTCAGATTATAAACACTACTGGAGTTAGTCAGATTATAAACACTACTGGAGTTAGTCAGATTATAAACACTACTGGAGTTAGTCAGATTAGAAACTACTGGAGTTAGTCAGATTATAAACACTACTGGAGTTAGTCAGATTATAAACACTACTGGAGTTAGTCAGATTAGAAACACTACTGGAGTTAGTCAGATTAGAAACTACTGGAGTTAGTCAGATTACAAACTACTGGAGTTAGTCAGATTATAAACACTACTGGAGTTAGTCAGATTACAAACTACTGGAGTTAGTCAGATTACAAACACTACTGGAGTTAGTCAGATTACAAACTACTGGCGTTAGTCAGATAATAAACACTACTATAGTTAGTCAGATTATAAACACTACTGGAGTTAGTCAGATTATAAACACTGCTGGAGTTAGTCAGATTACAAACTACTGGAGTTAGTCAGATTATAAACACTACTGGAGTTAGTCAGATTATAAACACTATTGGAGTTAGTCAGATTATAAACACTACTGGAGTTAGTCAGATTATAAACACTACTGGAGTTAGTCAGATTAGAAACACTACTGGAGTTAGTCAGATTATAAACACTAGTGGAGTTGGTCAGATTACAAACTACTGGAGTTAGTCAGATTACAAACTACTGGAGTTAGTCAGATTATAAACACGACTGGAGTTAGTCAGATTACAAACTACTGGAGTTAGTCAGATTACAAACTACTGGAGTTAGTCAGATTATAAACACTACTGGAGTTAGTCAGATCATAAACACTACTGGAGTTAGTCAGATTATAAACACTACTGGAGTTAGTCAGATTATAAACACTACTGGAGTTAGTCAGATTATAAACACTACTGGAGTTAGTCAGATTAGAAACTACTGGAGTTAGTCAGATTATAAACACTACTGGAGTTAGTCAGATTATAAACACTACTGGAGTTAGTCAGATTAGAAACACTACTGGAGTTAGTCAGATTAGAAACTACTGGAGTTAGTCAGATTACAAACTACTGGAGTTAGTCAGATTATAAACACTACTGGAGTTAGTCAGATTACAAACTACTGGAGTTAGTCAGATTACAAACACTACTGGAGTTAGTCAGATTACAAACTACTGGCGTTAGTCAGATAATAAACACTACTATAGTTAGTCAGATTATAAACACTACTGGAGTTAGTCAGATTATAAACACTGCTGGAGTTAGTCAGATTACAAACTACTGGAGTTAGTCAGATTATAAACACTACTGGAGTTAGTCAGATTATAAACACTATTGGAGTTAGTCAGATTATAAACACTACTGGAGTTAGTCAGATTATAAACACTACTGGAGTTAGTCAGATTAGAAACACTACTGGAGTTAGTCAGATTATAAACACTAGTGGAGTTGGTCAGATTACAAACTACTGGAGTTAGTCAGATTACAAACTACTGGAGTTAGTCAGATTATAAACACGACTGGAGTTAGTCAGATTACAAACTACTGGAGTTAGTCAGATTACAAACTACTGGAGTTAGTCAGATTATAAACACTACTGGAGTTAGTCAGATCATAAACACTACTGGAGTTAGTCAGATTATAAACACTACTGGAGTTAGTCAGATTATAAACACTACTGGAGTTAGTCAGATTATAAACACTACTGGAGTTAGTCAGATTAGAAACTACTGGAGTTAGTCAGATTATAAACACTACTGGAGTTAGTCAGATTATAAACACTACTGGAGTTAGTCAGATTAGAAACTACTGGAGTTAGTCAGATTACAAACTACTGGAGTTAGTCAGATTATAAACACTACTGGAGTTAGTCAGATTACAAACTACTGGAGTTAGTCAGATTACAAACACTACTGGAGTTAGTCAGATTACAAACTACTGGAGTTAGTCAGATAATAAACACTACTATAGTTAGTCAGATTATAAACACTACTGGAGTTAGTCAGATTATAAACACTACTGGAGTTAGTCAGATTATAAACACTACTGGAGTAAGTCAGATTATAAACACTAATGGAGTTAGTCAGATTACAAACTACTGGAGTTAGTCAGATTATAAACACTACTGGAGTTAGTCAGATTATAAACACTACTGGAGTTAGTCAGATTATAAACACTACTGGAGTTAGTCAGATTACAAACTACTGGAGTTAGTCAGATTATAAACACTACTGGAGTTAGTCAGATTATAAACACTATTGGAGTTAGTCAGATTATAAACACTACTGGAGTTAGTCAGATTACAAACTACTGGAGTTAGTCAGATTATAAACACTACTGGAGTTAGTCAGATTATAAACACTATTGGAGTTAGTCAGATTATAAACACTACTGGAGTTAGTCAGATTAGAAACAACTTCAAGTAAACACTACTGGAGTTAGTCAGATTACAAACTACTGGAGTTAGTCAGATTATAAACACTACTGGAGTTAGTAAGATTATAAACTACTGGAGTTAGTCAGATTAGAAACAACTTCAAGTAAACACTACTGGAGTTAGTCAGATTATAAACTACTGGAGTTAGTCAGATTACAAACACTACTGGAGTTAGTCAGATTACAAACTACTGGAGTTAGTCAGATTATAAACACTACTGGAGTTAGTAAGATTATAAACTACTGGAGTTAGTCAGATTAGAAACAACTTCAAGTAAACACTACTGGAGTTAGTCAGATTATAAACTACTGGAGTTAGTCAGATTACAAACACTACTGGAGTTAGTCAGATTACAAACTACTGGAGTTAGTCAGATTATAAACACAACTGGAGTTAGTCAGATTATAAACACTACTGGAGTTAGTCAGATTCCAAACTACTGGAGTTAGTCAGATTATAAACACTACTGGAGTTAGTCAGATTATAAACACTACTGGAGTTAGTCAGATTATAAACACTACTGGAGTTAGTCAGATTACAAACTACTGGAGTTAGTCAGATTATAAACACTACTGGAGTTAGTCAGATTATAAACACTATTGGAGTTAGTCAGATTATAAACACTACTGGAGTTAGTCAGATTAGAAACAACTTCAAGTAAACACTACTGGAGTTAGTCAGATTACAAACTACTGGAGTTAGTCAGATTATAAACACTACTGGAGTTAGTAAGATTATAAACTACTGGAGTTAGTCAGATTAGAAACAACTTCAAGTAAACACTACTGGAGTTAGTCAGATTATAAACTACTGGAGTTAGTCAGATTACAAACACTACTGGAGTTAGTCAGATTATAAACACTATTGGAGTTAGTCAGATTATAAACACTACTGGAGTTAGTCAGATTATAAACACTACTGGAGTTAGTCAGATTAGAAACACTACTGGAGTTAGTCAGATTATAAACACTACTGGAGTTAGTCAGATTACAAACTACTGAAGTTAGTCAGATTACAAACTACTGGAGTTAGTCAGATTATAAACACTACTGGAGTTAGTCAGATCATAAACACTATTGGAGTTAGTCAGATTATAAACAATACTGGAGTTAGTCAGATTAGAAACAACTTCAAGTAAACACTACTGGAGTTAGTCAGATTATAAACACTACTGGAGTTAGTCAGATTATAAACTACTGGAGTTAGTCAGATTAGAAACAACTTCAAGTAAACACTACTGGAGTTAGTCAGATTATAAACTACTGGAGTTAGTCAGATTGTAAACACTACTGGAGTTAGTCAGATTACAAACACTACTGGAGTTAGTCAGATTACAAACTACTGGAGTTAGTCAGATTATAAACACTACTGGAGTTAGTCAGATTATAAACACTACTGGAGTTAGTCAGATTCCAAACTACTGGAGTTAGTCAGATTATAAACACTACTGGAGTTAGTCAGATTATAAACACTACTGGAGTTAGTCAGATTATAAACACTACTGGAGTTAGTCAGATTACAAACACTACTGGAGTTAGTCAGATTATAAACACTACTGGAGTTAGTCAGATTATAAACACTACTGGAGTTAGTCAGATTATAAACACTACTGGAGTTATTCAGATTAGAAACACTACTGGAGTTAGTCAGATTAGAAACAACTTCAAGTAAACACTACTGGAGTTAGTCAGATTACAAACTACTGGAGTTAGTCAGGTTATAAACACTACTGGAGTTAGTCAGATTACAAACTACTGGAGTTAGTCAGATTATAAACAACTTCAATTAAACACTACTAGAGTTAGTCAGATTATAAACTACTGGAGTTAGTCAGATTACAAACACTACTGGAGTTAGTCAGATTACAAACTACTGGAGTTAGTCAGATTATAAACACTACTGGAGTTAGTCAGATTATAAACACTACTGGAGTTAGTCAGATTACAAACTACTGGATTTAGTCAGATTACAAACACTACTGGAGTTAGTCAGATTATAAACACTACTGGAGTTAGTCAGATTACAAAGTACTGGAGTTAGTCAGATTATAAACACTACTGGAGTTAGTCAGATTATAAACACTACTGGAGTTAGTCAGATTATAAACACTACTGGAGTTAGTCAGATTACGAACTACTGGATTTAGTCAGATTACAAACACTACTGGAGTTAGTCAGATTATAAACACTACTGGAGTTAGTCAGATTACAAACTACTGGAGTTAGTCAGATTATAAACACTACTGGAGTTAGTCAGATTATAAACACTACTGGAGTTAGTCAGATTATAAACACTATTGGAGTTAGTCAGATTATAAACACTACTGGAGTTAGTCAGATTATAAACACTATTGGAGTTAGTCAGATTATAAACACTACTGGAGTAAGTCAGATTATAAACACTAATGGAGTTAGTCAGATTACAAACTACTGGAGTTAGTCAGATTATAAACACTACTGGAGTTAGTCAGATTATAAACACTACTGGAGTTAGTCAGATTAGAAACACTACTGGAGTTAGTCAGATTATAAACACTACTGGAGTTAGTCAGATTAGAAACTACTGGAGTTAGTCAGATTATAAACACTACTGGAGTTAGTCAGATTATAAACACTATTGGAGTTAGTCAGATTATAAACACTACTGGAGTTAGTCAGATTACAAACTACTGGAGTTAGTCAGATTATAAACACTACTGGAGTTAGTCAGATTATAAACACTATTGGAGTTAGTCAGATTATAAACACTACTGGAGTTAGTCAGATTAGAAACAACTTCAAGTAAACACTACTGGAGTTAGTCAGATTACAAACTACTGGAGTTAGTCAGATTATAAACACTACTGGAGTTAGTAAGATTATAAACTACTGGAGTTAGTCAGATTAGAAACAACTTCAAGTAAACACTACTGGAGTTAGTCAGATTATAAACTACTGGAGTTAGTCAGATTACAAACACTACTGGAGTTAGTCAGATTACAAACTACTGGAGTTAGTCAGATTATAAACACAACTGGAGTTAGTCAGATTATAAACACTACTGGAGTTAGTCAGATTCCAAACTACTGGAGTTAGTCAGATTATAAACACTACTGGAGTTAGTCAGATTATAAACACTACTGGAGTTAGTCAGATTATAAACACTACTGGAGTTAGTCAGATTACAAACACTACTGGAGTTAGTCAGATTATAAACACTACTGGAGTTAGTCAGATTACAAACTACTGGAGTTAGTCAGATTATAAACACTACTGGAGTTAGTCAGATTATAAACACTGCTGGAGTTAGTCAGATTACAAACTACTGGAGTTAGTCAGATTATAAACACTACTGGAGTTAGTCAGATTATAAACACTATTGGAGTTAGTCAGATTATAAACACTACTGGAGTTAGTCAGATTATAAACACTACTGGAGTTAGTCAGATTAGAAACACTACTGGAGTTAGTCAGATTATAAACACTAGTGGAGTTGGTCAGATTACAAACTACTGGAGTTAGTCAGATTACAAACTACTGGAGTTAGTCAGATTATAAACACGACTGGAGTTAGTCAGATTACAAACTACTGGAGTTAGTCAGATTACAAACTACTGGAGTTAGTCAGATTATAAACACTACTGGAGTTAGTCAGATCATAAACACTACTGGAGTTAGTCAGATTATAAACACTACTGGAGTTAGTCAGATTATAAACACTACTGGAGTTAGTCAGATTATAAACACTACTGGAGTTAGTCAGATTAGAAACTACTGGAGTTAGTCAGATTATAAACACTACTGGAGTTAGTCAGATTATAAACACTACTGGAGTTAGTCAGATTAGAAACACTACTGGAGTTAGTCAGATTAGAAACTACTGGAGTTAGTCAGATTACAAACTACTGGAGTTAGTCAGATTATAAACACTACTGGAGTTAGTCAGATTACAAACTACTGGAGTTAGTCAGATTACAAACACTACTGGAGTTAGTCAGATTACAAACTACTGGCGTTAGTCAGATAATAAACACTACTATAGTTAGTCAGATTATAAACACTACTGGAGTTAGTCAGATTATAAACACTGCTGGAGTTAGTCAGATTACAAACTACTGGAGTTAGTCAGATTATAAACACTACTGGAGTTAGTCAGATTATAAACACTATTGGAGTTAGTCAGATTATAAACACTACTGGAGTTAGTCAGATTATAGACACTACTGGAGTTAGTCAGATTAGAAACACTACTGGAGTTAGTCAGATTATAAACACTAGTGGAGTTGGTCAGATTACAAACTACTGGAGTTAGTCAGATTACAAACTACTGGAGTTAGTCAGATTATAAACACGACTGGAGTTAGTCAGATTACAAACTACTGGAGTTAGTCAGATTACAAACTACTGGAGTTAGTCAGATTATAAACACTACTGGAGTTAGTCAGATCATAAACACTACTGGAGTTAGTCAGATTATAAACACTACTGGAGTTAGTCAGATTATAAACACTACTGGAGTTAGTCAGATTATAAACACTACTGGAGTTAGTCAGATTAGAAACTACTGGAGTTAGTCAGATTATAAACACTACTGGAGTTAGTCAGATTATAAACACTACTGGAGTTAGTCAGATTAGAAACTACTGGAGTTAGTCAGATTACAAACTACTGGAGTTAGTCAGATTATAAACACTACTGGAGTTAGTCAGATTAGAAACTACTGGAGTTAGTCAGATTACAAACTACTGGAGTTAGTCAGATTATAAACACTACTGGAGTTAGTCAGATTACAAACTACTGGAGTTAGTCAGATTACAAACACTACTGGAGTTAGTCAGATTACAAACTACTGGAGTTAGTCAGATAATAAACACTACTATAGTTAGTCAGATTATAAACACTACTGGAGTTAGTCAGATTATAAACACTACTGGAGTTAGTCAGATTATAAACACTACTGGAGTAAGTCAGATTATAAACACTAATGGAGTTAGTCAGATTACAAACTACTGGAGTTAGTCAGATTATAAACACTACTGGAGTTAGTCAGATTAGAAACACTACTGGAGTTAGTCAGATTATAAACACTACTGGAGTTAGTCAGATTACAAACTACTGGAGTTAGTCAGATTATAAACACTACTGGAGTTAGTCAGATTATAAACACTATTGGAGTTAGTCAGATTATAAACACTACTGGAGTTAGTCAGATTACAAACTACTGGAGTTAGTCAGATTATAAACACTACTGGAGTTAGTCAGATTATAAACACTATTGGAGTTAGTCAGATTATAAACACTACTGGAGTTAGTCAGATTAGAAACAACTTCAAGTAAACACTACTGGAGTTAGTCAGATTACAAACTACTGGAGTTAGTCAGATTATAAACACTACTGGAGTTAGTAAGATTATAAACTACTGGAGTTAGTCAGATTAGAAACAACTTCAAGTAAACACTACTGGAGTTAGTCAGATTATAAACTACTGGAGTTAGTCAGATTACAAACACTACTGGAGTTAGTCAGATTACAAACTACTGGAGTTAGTCAGATTATAAACACAACTGGAGTTAGTCAGATTATAAACACTACTGGAGTTAGTCAGATTCCAAACTACTGGAGTTAGTCAGATTATAAACACTACTGGAGTTAGTCAGATTATAAACACTACTGGAGTTAGTCAGATTATAAACACTACTGGAGTTAGTCAGATTACAAACACTACTGGAGTTAGTCAGATTATAAACACTACTGGAGTTAGTCAGATTACAAACTACTGGAGTTAGTCAGATTATAAACACTACTGGAGTTAGTCAGATTATAAACACTGCTGGAGTTAGTCAGATTACAAACTACTGGAGTTAGTCAGATTATAAACACTACTGGAGTTAGTCAGATTATAAACACTATTGGAGTTAGTCAGATTATAAACACTACTGGAGTTAGTCAGATTATAAACACTACTGGAGTTAGTCAGATTAGAAACACTACTGGAGTTAGTCAGATTATAAACACTAGTGGAGTTGGTCAGATTACAAACTACTGGAGTTAGTCAGATTACAAACTACTGGAGTTAGTCAGATTATAAACACTACTGGAGTTAGTCAGATTACAAACTACTGGAGTTAGTCAGATTACAAACTACTGGAGTTAGTCAGATTATAAACACTACTGGAGTTAGTCAGATCATAAACACTACTGGAGTTAGTCAGATTATAAACACTACTGGAGTTAGTCAGATTATAAACACTACTGGAGTTAGTCAGATTATAAACACTACTGGAGTTAGTCAGATTAGAAACTACTGGAGTTAGTCAGATTATAAACACTACTGGAGTTAGTCAGATTATAAACACTACTGGAGTTAGTCAGATTAGAAACTACTGGAGTTAGTCAGATTACAAACTACTGGAGTTAGTCAGATTATAAACACTACTGGAGTTAGTCAGATTACAAACTACTGGAGTTAGTCAGATTACAAACACTACTGGAGTTAGTCAGATTACAAACTACTGGAGTTAGTCAGATAATAAACACTACTATAGTTAGTCAGATTATAAACACTACTGGAGTTAGTCAGATTATAAACACTACTGGAGTTAGTCAGATTATAAACACTACTGGAGTTAGTCAGATTACAAACTACTGGAGTTAGTCAGATTATAAACACTACTGGAGTTAGTCAGATTATAAACACTACTGGAGTTAGTCAGATTATAAACACTACTGGAGTTAGTCAGATTATAAACACTACTGGAGTTAGTCAGATTACAAACACTACTGGAGTTAGTCAGATTATAAACACTACTGGAGTTAGTCAGATTACAAACTACTGGAGTTAGTCAGATTATAAACACTACTGGAGTTAGTCAGATTATAAACACTACTGGAGTTAGTCAGATTATAAACACTATTGGAGTTAGTCAGATTATAAACACTACTGGAGTTAGTCAGATTAGAAACAACTTCAAGTAAACACTATTGGAGTTAGTCAGATTACAAACTACTGGAGTTAGTCAGATTATAAACACTACTGGAGTTAGTAAGATTATAAACTACTGGAGTTAGTCAGATTAGAAACAACTTCAAGTAAACACTACTGGAGTTAGTCAGATTATAAACTACTGGAGTTAGTCAGATTACAAACACTACTGGAGTTAGTCAGATTACAAACTACTGGAGTTAGTCAGATTATAAACACAACTGGAGTTAGTCAGATTATAAACACTACTGGAGTTAGTCAGATTCCAAACTACTGGAGTTAGTCAGATTATAAACACTACTGGAGTTAGTCAGATTATAAACACTACTGGAGTTAGTCAGATTATAAACACTACTGGAGTTAGTCAGATTACAAACTACTGGAGTTAGTCAGATTATAAACACTACTGGAGTTAGTCAGATTATAAACACTATTGGAGTTAGTCAGATTATAAACACTACTGGAGTTAGTCAGATTAGAAACAACTTCAAGTAAACACTACTGGAGTTAGTCAGATTACAAACTACTGGAGTTAGTCAGATTATAAACACTACTGGAGTTAGTAAGATTATAAACTACTGGAGTTAGTCAGATTAGAAACAACTTCAAGTAAACACTACTGGAGTTAGTCAGATTATAAACTACTGGAGTTAGTCAGATTACAAACACTACTGGAGTTAGTCAGATTATAAACACTATTGGAGTTAGTCAGATTATAAACACTACTGGAGTTAGTCAGATTATAAACACTACTGGAGTTAGTCAGATTAGAAACACTACTGGAGTTAGTCAGATTATAAACACTACTGGAGTTAGTCAGATTACAAACTACTGAAGTTAGTCAGATTACAAACTACTGGAGTTAGTCAGATTATAAACACTACTGGAGTTAGTCAGATCATAAACACTATTGGAGTTAGTCAGATTATAAACAATACTGGAGTTAGTCAGATTAGAAACAACTTCAAGTAAACACTACTGGAGTTAGTCAGATTATAAACACTACTGGAGTTAGTCAGATTATAAACTACTGGAGTTAGTCAGATTAGAAACAACTTCAAGTAAACACTACTGGAGTTAGTCAGATTATAAACTACTGGAGTTAGTCAGATTGTAAACACTACTGGAGTTAGTCAGATTACAAACACTACTGGAGTTAGTCAGATTACAAACTACTGGAGTTAGTCAGATTATAAACACTACTGGAGTTAGTCAGATTATAAACACTACTGGAGTTAGTCAGATTCCAAACTACTGGAGTTAGTCAGATTATAAACACTACTGGAGTTAGTCAGATTATAAACACTACTGGAGTTAGTCAGATTATAAACACTACTGGAGTTAGTCAGATTACAAACACTACTGGAGTTAGTCAGATTATAAACACTACTGGAGTTAGTCAGATTATAAACACTACTGGAGTTAGTCAGATTATAAACACTACTGGAGTTATTCAGATTAGAAACACTACTGGAGTTAGTCAGATTAGAAACAACTTCAAGTAAACACTACTGGAGTTAGTCAGATTACAAACTACTGGAGTTAGTCAGGTTATAAACACTACTGGAGTTAGTCAGATTACAAACTACTGGAGTTAGTCAGATTATAAACAACTTCAATTAAACACTACTAGAGTTAGTCAGATTATAAACTACTGGAGTTAGTCAGATTACAAACACTACTGGAGTTAGTCAGATTACAAACTACTGGAGTTAGTCAGATTATAAACACTACTGGAGTTAGTCAGATTATAAACACTACTGGAGTTAGTCAGATTACAAACTACTGGATTTAGTCAGATTACAAACACTACTGGAGTTAGTCAGATTATAAACACTACTGGAGTTAGTCAGATTACAAAGTACTGGAGTTAGTCAGATTATAAACACTACTGGAGTTAGTCAGATTATAAACACTACTGGAGTTAGTCAGATTATAAACACTACTGGAGTTAGTCAGATTACGAACTACTGGATTTAGTCAGATTACAAACACTACTGGAGTTAGTCAGATTATAAACACTACTGGAGTTAGTCAGATTACAAACTACTGGAGTTAGTCAGATTATAAACACTACTGGAGTTAGTCAGATTATAAACACTACTGGAGTTAGTCAGATTATAAACACTATTGGAGTTAGTCAGATTATAAACACTACTGGAGTTAGTCAGATTATAAACACTACTGGAGTTAGTCAGATTATAAACACTACTGGAGTAAGTCAGATTATAAACACTAATGGAGTTAGTCAGATTACAAACTACTGGAGTTAGTCAGATTATAAACACTACTGGAGTTAGTCAGATTATAAACACTACTGGAGTTAGTCAGATTAGAAACACTACTGGAGTTAGTCAGATTATAAACACTACTGGAGTTAGTCAGATTAGAAACTACTGGAGTTAGTCAGATTATAAACACTACTGGAGTTAGTCAGATTATAAACACTATTGGAGTTAGTCAGATTATAAACACTACTGGAGTTAGTCAGATTACAAACTACTGGAGTTAGTCAGATTATAAACACTACTGGAGTTAGTCAGATTATAAACACTATTGGAGTTAGTCAGATTATAAACACTACTGGAGTTAGTCAGATTAGAAACAACTTCAAGTAAACACTACTGGAGTTAGTCAGATTACAAACTACTGGAGTTAGTCAGATTATAAACACTACTGGAGTTAGTAAGATTATAAACTACTGGAGTTAGTCAGATTAGAAACAACTTCAAGTAAACACTACTGGAGTTAGTCAGATTATAAACTACTGGAGTTAGTCAGATTACAAACACTACTGGAGTTAGTCAGATTACAAACTACTGGAGTTAGTCAGATTATAAACACAACTGGAGTTAGTCAGATTATAAACACTACTGGAGTTAGTCAGATTCCAAACTACTGGAGTTAGTCAGATTATAAACACTACTGGAGTTAGTCAGATTATAAACACTACTGGAGTTAGTCAGATTACAAACACTACTGGAGTTAGTCAGATTATAAACACTACTGGAGTTAGTCAGATTACAAACTACTGGAGTTAGTCAGATTATAAACACTACTGGAGTTAGTCAGATTATAAACACTGCTGGAGTTAGTCAGATTACAAACTACTGGAGTTAGTCAGATTATAAACACTACTGGAGTTAGTCAGATTATAAACACTATTGGAGTTAGTCAGATTATAAACACTACTGGAGTTAGTCAGATTATAAACACTACTGGAGTTAGTCAGATTAGAAACACTACTGGAGTTAGTCAGATTATAAACACTAGTGGAGTTGGTCAGATTACAAACTACTGGAGTTAGTCAGATTACAAACTACTGGAGTTAGTCAGATTATAAACACGACTGGAGTTAGTCAGATTACAAACTACTGGAGTTAGTCAGATTACAAACTACTGGAGTTAGTCAGATTATAAACACTACTGGAGTTAGTCAGATCATAAACACTACTGGAGTTAGTCAGATTATAAACACTACTGGAGTTAGTCAGATTATAAACACTACTGGAGTTAGTCAGATTATAAACACTACTGGAGTTAGTCAGATTAGAAACTACTGGAGTTAGTCAGATTATAAACACTACTGGAGTTAGTCAGATTATAAACACTACTGGAGTTAGTCAGATTAGAAACTACTGGAGTTAGTCAGATTACAAACTACTGGAGTTAGTCAGATTATAAACACTACTGGAGTTAGTCAGATTACAAACTACTGGAGTTAGTCAGATTACAAACACTACTGGAGTTAGTCAGATTACAAACTACTGGAGTTAGTCAGATAATAAACACTACTATAGTTAGTCAGATTATAAACACTACTGGAGTTAGTCAGATTATAAACACTGCTGGAGTTAGTCAGATTACAAACTACTGGAGTTAGTCAGATTATAAACACTACTGGAGTTAGTCAGATTATAAACACTATTGGAGTTAGTCAGATTATAAACACTACTGGAGTTAGTCAGATTATAAACACTACTGGAGTTAGTCAGATTAGAAACACTACTGGAGTTAGTCAGATTATAAACACTAGTGGAGTTGGTCAGATTACAAACTACTGGAGTTAGTCAGATTACAAACTACTGGAGTTAGTCAGATTATAAACACGACTGGAGTTAGTCAGATTACAAACTACTGGAGTTAGTCAGATTACAAACTACTGGAGTTAGTCAGATTATAAACACTACTGGAGTTAAGCAGATCATAAACACTACTGGAGTTAGTCAGATTATAAACACTACTGGAGTTAGTCAGATTATAAACACTACTGGAGTTAGTCAGATTATAAACACTACTGGAGTTAGTCAGATTAGAAACTACTGGAGTTAGTCAGATTATAAACACTACTGGAGTTAGTCAGATTATAAACACTACTGGAGTTAGTCAGATTAGAAACTACTGGAGTTAGTCAGATTACAAACTACTGGAGTTAGTCAGATTATAAACACTACTGGAGTTAGTCAGATTACAAACTACTGGAGTTAGTCAGATTATAAACACTACTGGAGTTAGTAAGATTATAAACTACTGGAGTTAGTCAGATTATAAACACTACTGGAGTTAGTCAGATTAGAAACACTAATGGAGTTAGTCAGATTACAAACTACTGGAGTTAGTCAGATTATAAACACTACTGGAGTAAGTCAGATTATAAACACTAATGGAGTTAGTCAGATTACAAACTACTGGAGTTAGTCAGATTATAAACACTACTGGAGTTAGTCAGATTAGAAACACTACTGGAGTTAGTCAGATTATAAACACTACTGGAGTTAGTCAGATTACAAACTACTGGAGTTAGTCAGATTATAAACACTACTGGAGTTAGTCAGATTATAAACACTATTGGAGTTAGTCAGATTATAAACACTACTGGAGTTAGTCAGATTACAAACTACTGGAGTTAGTCAGATTATAAACACTACTGGAGTTAGTCAGATTATAAACACTATTGGAGTTAGTCAGATTATAAACACTACTGGAGTTAGTCAGATTAGAAACAACTTCAAGTAAACACTACTGGAGTTAGTCAGATTACAAACTACTGGAGTTAGTCAGATTATAAACACTACTGGAGTTAGTAAGATTATAAACGACTGGAGTTAGTCAGATTAGAAACAACTTCAAGTAAACACTACTGGAGTTAGTCAGATTATAAACTACTGGAGTTAGTCAGATTACAAACACTACTGGAGTTAGTCAGATTACAAACTACTGGAGTTAGTCAGATTATAAACACAACTGGAGTTAGTCAGATTATAAACACTACTGGAGTTAGTCAGATTCCAAACTACTGGAGTTAGTCAGATTATAAACACTACTGGAGTTAGTCAGATTATAAACACTACTGGAGTTAGTCAGATTATAAACACTACTGGAGTTAGTCAGATTACAAACACTACTGGAGTTAGTCAGATTATAAACACTACTGGAGTTAGTCAGATTACAAACTACTGGAGTTAGTCAGATTATAAACACTACTGGAGTTAGTCAGATTATAAACACTGCTGGAGTTAGTCAGATTACAAACTACTGGAGTTAGTCAGATTACAAACTACTGGAGTTAGTCAGATTATAAACACTACTGGAGTTAGTCAGATCATAAACACTACTGGAGTTAGTCAGATTATAAACACTACTGGAGTTAGTCAGATCATAAACACTATTGGAGTTAGTCAGATTATAAACACTACTGGAGTTAGTCAGATTAGAAACAACTTCAAGTAAACACTACTGGAGTTAGTCAGATTATAAACACTACTGGAGTTAGTCAGATTATAAACTACTGGAGTTAGTCAGATTAGAAACAACTTCAAGTAAACACTACTGGAGTTAGTCAGATTATAAACTACTGGAGTTAGTCAGATTGTAAACACTACTGGAGTTAGTCAGATTACAAACACTACTGGAGTTAGTCAGATTACAAACTACTGGAGTTAGTCAGATTATAAACACTACTGGAGTTAGTCAGATTATAAACACTACTGGAGTTAGTCAGATTCCAAACTACTGGAGTTAGTCAGATTATAAACACTACTGGAGTTAGTCAGATTATAAACACTACTGGAGTTAGTCAGATTATAAACACTACTGGAGTTAGTCAGATTACAAACACTACTGGAGTTAGTCAGATTATAAACACTACTGGAGTTAGTCAGATTATAAACACTACTGGAGTTAGTCAGATTATAAACACTACTGGAGTTATTCAGATTAGAAACACTACTGGAGTTAGTCAGATTAGAAACAACTTCAAGTAAACACTACTGGAGTTAGTCAGATTACAAACTACTGGAGTTAGTCAGGTTATAAACACTACTGGAGTTAGTCAGATTACAAACTACTGGAGTTAGTCAGATTATAAACAACTTCAATTAAACACTACTAGAGTTAGTCAGATTATAAACTACTGGAGTTAGTCAGATTACAAACACTACTGGAGTTAGTCAGATTACAAACTACTGGAGTTAGTCAGATTATAAACACTACTGGAGTTAGTCAGATTATAAACACTACTGGAGTTAGTCAGATTACAAACTACTGGATTTAGTCAGATTACAAACACTACTGGAGTTAGTCAGATTATAAACACTACTGGAGTTAGTCAGATTACAAAGTACTGGAGTTAGTCAGATTATAAACACTACTGGAGTTAGTCAGATTATAAACACTACTGGAGTTAGTCAGATTATAAACACTACTGGAGTTAGTCAGATTACGAACTACTGGATTTAGTCAGATTACAAACACTACTGGAGTTAGTCAGATTATAAACACTACTGGAGTTAGTCAGATTACAAACTACTGGAGTTAGTCAGATTATAAACACTACTGGAGTTAGTCAGATTATAAACACTACTGGAGTTAGTCAGATTATAAACACTATTGGAGTTAGTCAGATTATAAACACTACTGGAGTTAGTCAGATTATAAACACTACTGGAGTTAGTCAGATTATAAACACTACTGGAGTAAGTCAGATTATAAACACTAATGGAGTTAGTCAGATTACAAACTACTGGAGTTAGTCAGATTATAAACACTACTGGAGTTAGTCAGATTATAAACACTACTGGAGTTAGTCAGATTATAAACACTACTGGAGTTAGTCAGATTATAAACACTACTGGAGTTAGTCAGATTACAAACTACTGGAGTTAGTCAGATTATAAACACTACTGGAGTTAGTCAGATTATAAACACTATTGGAGTTAGTCAGATTATAAACACTACTGGAGTTAGTCAGATTACAAACTACTGGAGTTAGTCAGATTATAAACACTACTGGAGTTAGTCAGATTATAAACACTATTGGAGTTAGTCAGATTATAAACACTACTGGAGTTAGTCAGATTAGAAACAACTTCAAGTAAACACTACTGGAGTTAGTCAGATTACAAACTACTGGAGTTAGTCAGATTATAAACACTACTGGAGTTAGTAAGATTATAAACTACTGGAGTTAGTCAGATTAGAAACAACTTCAAGTAAACACTACTGGAGTTAGTCAGATTATAAACTACTGGAGTTAGTCAGATTACAAACACTACTGGAGTTAGTCAGATTACAAACTACTGGAGTTAGTCAGATTATAAACACAACTGGAGTTAGTCAGATTATAAACACTACTGGAGTTAGTCAGATTCCAAACTACTGGAGTTAGTCAGATTATAAACACTACTGGAGTTAGTCAGATTATAAACACTACTGGAGTTAGTCAGATTACAAACACTACTGGAGTTAGTCAGATTATAAACACTACTGGAGTTAGTCAGATTACAAACTACTGGAGTTAGTCAGATTATAAACACTACTGGAGTTAGTCAGATTATAAACACTGCTGGAGTTAGTCAGATTACAAACTACTGGAGTTAGTCAGATTATAAACACTACTGGAGTTAGTCAGATTATAAACACTATTGGAGTTAGTCAGATTATAAACACTACTGGAGTTAGTCAGATTATAAACACTACTGGAGTTAGTCAGATTAGAAACACTACTGGAGTTAGTCAGATTATAAACACTAGTGGAGTTGGTCAGATTACAAACTACTGGAGTTAGTCAGATTACAAACTACTGGAGTTAGTCAGATTATAAACACGACTGGAGTTAGTCAGATTACAAACTACTGGAGTTAGTCAGATTACAAACTACTGGAGTTAGTCAGATTATAAACACTACTGGAGTTAGTCAGATCATAAACACTACTGGAGTTAGTCAGATTATAAACACTACTGGAGTTAGTCAGATTATAAACACTACTGGAGTTAGTCAGATTATAAACACTACTGGAGTTAGTCAGATTAGAAACTACTGGAGTTAGTCAGATTATAAACACTACTGGAGTTAGTCAGATTATAAACACTACTGGAGTTAGTCAGATTAGAAACTACTGGAGTTAGTCAGATTACAAACTACTGGAGTTAGTCAGATTATAAACACTACTGGAGTTAGTCAGATTACAAACTACTGGAGTTAGTCAGATTACAAACACTACTGGAGTTAGTCAGATTACAAACTACTGGAGTTAGTCAGATAATAAACACTACTATAGTTAGTCAGATTATAAACACTACTGGAGTTAGTCAGATTATAAACACTGCTGGAGTTAGTCAGATTACAAACTACTGGAGTTAGTCAGATTATAAACACTACTGGAGTTAGTCAGATTATAAACACTATTGGAGTTAGTCAGATTATAAACACTACTGGAGTTAGTCAGATTATAAACACTACTGGAGTTAGTCAGATTAGAAACACTACTGGAGTTAGTCAGATTATAAACACTAGTGGAGTTGGTCAGATTACAAACTACTGGAGTTAGTCAGATTACAAACTACTGGAGTTAGTCAGATTATAAACACGACTGGAGTTAGTCAGATTACAAACGACTGGAGTTAGTCAGATTACAAACTACTGGAGTTAGTCAGATTATAAACACTACTGGAGTTAAGCAGATCATAAACACTACTGGAGTTAGTCAGATTATAAACACTACTGGAGTTAGTCAGATTATAAACACTACTGGAGTTAGTCAGATTATAAACACTACTGGAGTTAGTCAGATTAGAAACTACTGGAGTTAGTCAGATTATAAACACTACTGGAGTTAGTCAGATTATAAACACTACTGGAGTTAGTCAGATTAGAAACTACTGGAGTTAGTCAGATTACAAACTACTGGAGTTAGTCAGATTATAAACACTACTGGAGTTAGTCAGATTACAAACTACTGGAGTTAGTCAGATTATAAACACTACTGGAGTTAGTAAGATTATAAACTACTGGAGTTAGTCAGATTATAAACACTACTGGAGTTAGTCAGATTAGAAACACTAATGGAGTTAGTCAGATTACAAACTACTGGAGTTAGTCAGATTATAAACACTACTGGAGTAAGTCAGATTATAAACACTAATGGAGTTAGTCAGATTACAAACTACTGGAGTTAGTCAGATTATAAACACTACTGGAGTTAGTCAGATTAGAAACACTACTGGAGTTAGTCAGATTATAAACACTACTGGAGTTAGTCAGATTACAAACTACTGGAGTTAGTCAGATTATAAACACTACTGGAGTTAGTCAGATTATAAACACTATTGGAGTTAGTCAGATTATAAACACTACTGGAGTTAGTCAGATTACAAACTACTGGAGTTAGTCAGATTATAAACACTACTGGAGTTAGTCAGATTATAAACACTATTGGAGTTAGTCAGATTATAAACACTACTGGAGTTAGTCAGATTAGAAACAACTTCAAGTAAACACTACTGGAGTTAGTCAGATTACAAACTACTGGAGTTAGTCAGATTATAAACACTACTGGAGTTAGTAAGATTATAAACGACTGGAGTTAGTCAGATTAGAAACAACTTCAAGTAAACACTACTGGAGTTAGTCAGATTATAAACTACTGGAGTTAGTCAGATTACAAACACTACTGGAGTTAGTCAGATTACAAACTACTGGAGTTAGTCAGATTATAAACACAACTGGAGTTAGTCAGATTATAAACACTACTGGAGTTAGTCAGATTCCAAACTACTGGAGTTAGTCAGATTATAAACACTACTGGAGTTAGTCAGATTATAAACACTACTGGAGTTAGTCAGATTATAAACACTACTGGAGTTAGTCAGATTACAAACACTACTGGAGTTAGTCAGATTATAAACACTACTGGAGTTAGTCAGATTACAAACTACTGGAGTTAGTCAGATTATAAACACTACTGGAGTTAGTCAGATTATAAACACTGCTGGAGTTAGTCAGATTACAAACTACTGGAGTTAGTCAGATTACAAACTACTGGAGTTAGTCAGATTATAAACACTACTGGAGTTAGTCAGATCATAAACACTACTGGAGTTAGTCAGATTATAAACACTACTGGAGTTAGTCAGATTATAAACACTACTGGAGTTAGTCAGATTATAAACACTACTGGAGTTAGTCAGATTAGAAACTACTGGAGTTAGTCAGATTATAAACACTACTGGAGTTAGTCAGATTATAAACACTACTGGAGTTAATCAGATTAGAAACTACTGGAGTTAGTCAGATTACAAACTACTGGAGTTAGTCAGATTATAAACACTACTGGAGTTAGTCAGATTACAAACTACTGGAGTTAGTCAGATTACAAACACTACTGGAGTTAGTCAGATTACAAACTACTGGAGTTAGTCAGATAATAAACACTACTATAGTTAGTCAGATTATAAACACTACTGGAGTTAGTCAGATTATAAACACTACTGGAGTTAGTCAGATTATAAACACTTCTGGAGTTAGTCAGATTACAAACTACTGGAGTTAGTCAGATTATAAACACTACTGGAGTTAGTCAGATTATAAACACTACTGGAGTTAGTCAGATTATAAACACTACTGGAGTTAGTCAGATTATAAACACTACTGGAGTTAGTCAGATTATAAACACTACTGGAGTTAGTCAGATTACAAACTACTGGAGTTAGTCAGATTATAAACACTACTGGAATTAGTCAGATTACAAACACTACTGGAGTTAGTCAGATTAGAAACACTGCTGGAGTTAGTCAGATTACAAACACTACTGGAGTTAGTCAGATTAGAAACACTACTGGAGTTAGTCAGATTACAAACACTACTGGAGTTAGTCAGACTACAAACTACTGGAGTTAGTCAGATTATAAACACTACTGGAGTTAGTCAGATTATAAACACTACTGGAGTTAGTCAGATTATAAACACTACTGGAGTTAGTCAGATTATAAACACTACTGGAGTTAGTCAGATTAGAAACTACTGGAGTTAGTCAGATTACAAACTACTGGAGTTAGTCAGATTATAAACACTACTGGAGTTAGTCAGATTACAAACTACTGGAGTTAGTCAGATTACAAACACTACTGGAGTTAGTCAGATTACAAACTACTGGAGTTAGTCAGATAATAAACACTACTGAAGTTAGTCAGATTATAAACACTACTGGAGTTAGTCAGATTATAAACACTACTGGAGTTAGTCAGATTATAAACACTACTGGAGTTAGTCAGATTATAAACACTACTGGAGTTAGTCAGATTACAAACTACTGGAGTTAGTCAGATTATAAACACTACTGGAGTTAGTCAGATTACAAACACTACTGGAGTTAGTCAAATTAGAAACACTGCTGGAGTTAGTCAGATTACAAACACTACTGGAGTTAGTCAGATTAGAAACACTACTGGAGTTAGTCAGATTACAAACACTACTGGATTTAGTCAGATTACAAACTACTGGAGTTAGTCAGATTATAAACACTACTGGAGTTAGTCAGATTATAAACACTACTGGAGTTAGTCAGATTACAAACTACTGGAGTTAGTCAGATTACAAACTACTGGAGTTAAACAGATAATAAACACTACTGGAGTTAGTCAGATTATAAACACTACTGGAGTTAGTCAGATTATAAACACTACTGGAGTTAGTCAGATTACAAACTACTGGAGTTAGTCAGATTATAAACACTACTGGAGTTAGTCAGATTACAAACTACTGGAGTTAGTCAGATTACAAACTACTGGAGTTAGTCAGATTATAAACACTACTGGGGTTAGTCAGATTATAAACACTACTGGAGTTAGTCAGATTATAAACACTACTGGAGTTAGTCAGATTATAAACACTACTGGAGTTAGTCAGATTACAAATTACTGGAGTTAGTCAGATTATAAACACTACTGGAGTTAGTCAGATTACAAACACCACTGGAGTTAGTCAGATTACAAACACTACTGGAGTTAGTCAGATTAGAAACACTACTGGAGTTAGTCAGATTACAAACACTACTGGAGTTAGTCAGATTACAAACTACTGGAGTTAGTCAGATTATAAACACTACTGGAGTTAGTCAGATTATAAACACTACTGGAGTTAGTCAGATTATAAACACTACTGGAGTTAGTCAGATTATAAACACTACTGGAGTTAGTCAGATTATAAACACTACTGGAGTTAGTCAGATTATAAACACTACTGGAGTTAGTCAGATTATAAACACTACTGGAGTTAGTCAGATTGCAAACTACTGGGGTTAGTCAGATTATAAACACTACTGGAGTTAGTCAGATTACAAACTACTGGAGTTAGTCAGATTATAAACACTACTGGAGTTAGTCAGATTATAAACACTACTGGAGTTAGTCAGATTAGAAACACTGCTGGAGTTAGTCAGATTATAAACACTACTGGAGTTAGTCAGATTATAAACACTACTGGAGTTAGTCAGATTACAAACTACTTGAGTTAGTCAGATTATAAACACTACTGGAGTTAGTCAGATTACAAACACTACTGGAGTTAGTCAGATTAGAAACACTGCTGGAGTTAGTCAGATTACAAACACTACTGGAGTTAGTCAGATTAGAAACACTACTGGAGTTAGTCAGATTACAAACACTACTGGAGTTAGTCAGACTACAAACTACTGGAGTTAGTCAGATTATAAACACTACTGGAGTTAGTCAGATTATAAACACTACTGGAGTTAGTCAGATTATAAACACTACTGGAGTTAGTCAGATTATAAACACTACTGGAGTTAGTCAGATTAGAAACTACTGGAGTTAGTCAGATTATAAACACTACTGGAGTTAGTCAGATTACAAACTACTGGAGTTAGTCAGATTACAAACACTACTGGAGTTAGTCAGATTACAAACTACTGGAGTTAGTCAGATAATAAACACTACTGAAGTTAGTCAGATTATAAACACTACTGGAGTTAGTCAGATTATAAACACTACTGGAGTTAGTCAGATTATAAACACTACTGGAGTTAGTCAGATTATAAACACTACTGGAGTTAGTCAGATTGCAAACTACTGGAGTTAGTCAGATTATAAACACTACTGGAGTTAGTCAGATTACAAACTACTGGAGTTAGTCAGATTATAAACACTACTGGAGTTAGTCAGATTATAAACACTACTGGAGTTAGTCAGATTATAAACACTACTGGAGTTAGTCAGATTATAAACACTACTGGAGTTAGTCAGATTATAAACACTACTGGAGTTAGTCAGATTACAAACTACTGGAGTTAGTCAGGTTATAAACACTACTGGAGTTAGTCAGATTACAAACTACTGGAGTTAGTCAGATTATAAACAACTTCAATTAAACACTACTAGAGTTAGTCAGATTATAAACTACTGGAGTTAGTCAGATTACAAACACTACTGGAGTTAGTCAGATTACAAACTACTGGAGTTAGTCAGATTATAAACACTACTGGAGTTAGTCAGATTATAAACACTACTGGAGTTAGTCAGATTACAAACTACTGGATTTAGTCAGATTACAAACACTACTGGAGTTAGTCAGATTATAAACACTACTGGAGTTAGTCAGATTACAAAGTACTGGAGTTAGTCAGATTATAAACACTACTGGAGTTAGTCAGATTATAAACACTACTGGAGTTAGTCAGATTATAAACACTACTGGAGTTAGTCAGATTACGAACTACTGGATTTAGTCAGATTACAAACACTACTGGAGTTAGTCAGATTATAAACACTACTGGAGTTAGTCAGATTACAAACTACTGGAGTTAGTCAGATTATAAACACTACTGGAGTTAGTCAGATTATAAACACTACTGGAGTTAGTCAGATTATAAACACTATTGGAGTTAGTCAGATTATAAACACTACTGGAGTTAGTCAGATTATAAACACTACTGGAGTTAGTCAGATTATAAACACTACTGGAGTAAGTCAGATTATAAACACTAATGGAGTTAGTCAGATTACAAACTACTGGAGTTAGTCAGATTATAAACACTACTGGAGTTAGTCAGATTATAAACACTACTGGAGTTAGTCAGATTAGAAACACTACTGGAGTTAGTCAGATTATAAACACTACTGGAGTTAGTCAGATTACAAACTACTGGAGTTAGTCAGATTATAAACACTACTGGAGTTAGTCAGATTATAAACACTATTGGAGTTAGTCAGATTATAAACACTACTGGAGTTAGTCAGATTACAAACTACTGGAGTTAGTCAGATTATAAACACTACTGGAGTTAGTCAGATTATAAACACTATTGGAGTTAGTCAGATTATAAACACTACTGGAGTTAGTCAGATTAGAAACAACTTCAAGTAAACACTACTGGAGTTAGTCAGATTACAAACTACTGGAGTTAGTCAGATTATAAACACTACTGGAGTTAGTAAGATTATAAACTACTGGAGTTAGTCAGATTAGAAACAACTTCAAGTAAACACTACTGGAGTTAGTCAGATTATAAACTACTGGAGTTAGTCAGATTACAAACACTACTGGAGTTAGTCAGATTACAAACTACTGGAGTTAGTCAGATTATAAACACAACTGGAGTTAGTCAGATTATAAACACTACTGGAGTTAGTCAGATTCCAAACTACTGGAGTTAGTCAGATTATAAACACTACTGGAGTTAGTCAGATTATAAACACTACTGGAGTTAGTCAGATTACAAACACTACTGGAGTTAGTCAGATTATAAACACTACTGGAGTTAGTCAGATTACAAACTACTGGAGTTAGTCAGATTATAAACACTACTGGAGTTAGTCAGATTATAAACACTGCTGGAGTTAGTCAGATTACAAACTACTGGAGTTAGTCAGATTATAAACACTACTGGAGTTAGTCAGATTATAAACACTATTGGAGTTAGTCAGATTATAAACACTACTGGAGTTAGTCAGATTATAAACACTACTGGAGTTAGTCAGATTAGAAACACTACTGGAGTTAGTCAGATTATAAACACTAGTGGAGTTGGTCAGATTACAAACTACTGGAGTTAGTCAGATTACAAACTACTGGAGTTAGTCAGATTATAAACACGACTGGAGTTAGTCAGATTACAAACTACTGGAGTTAGTCAGATTACAAACTACTGGAGTTAGTCAGATTATAAACACTACTGGAGTTAGTCAGATCATAAACACTACTGGAGTTAGTCAGATTATAAACACTACTGGAGTTAGTCAGATTATAAACACTACTGGAGTTAGTCAGATTATAAACACTACTGGAGTTAGTCAGATTAGAAACTACTGGAGTTAGTCAGATTATAAACACTACTGGAGTTAGTCAGATTATAAACACTACTGGAGTTAGTCAGATTAGAAACTACTGGAGTTAGTCAGATTACAAACTACTGGAGTTAGTCAGATTATAAACACTACTGGAGTTAGTCAGATTACAAACTACTGGAGTTAGTCAGATTACAAACACTACTGGAGTTAGTCAGATTACAAACTACTGGAGTTAGTCAGATAATAAACACTACTATAGTTAGTCAGATTATAAACACTACTGGAGTTAGTCAGATTATAAACACTGCTGGAGTTAGTCAGATTACAAACTACTGGAGTTAGTCAGATTATAAACACTACTGGAGTTAGTCAGATTATAAACACTATTGGAGTTAGTCAGATTATAAACACTACTGGAGTTAGTCAGATTATAAACACTACTGGAGTTAGTCAGATTAGAAACACTACTGGAGTTAGTCAGATTATAAACACTAGTGGAGTTGGTCAGATTACAAACTACTGGAGTTAGTCAGATTACAAACTACTGGAGTTAGTCAGATTATAAACACGACTGGAGTTAGTCAGATTACAAACGACTGGAGTTAGTCAGATTACAAACTACTGGAGTTAGTCAGATTATAAACACTACTGGAGTTAAGCAGATCATAAACACTACTGGAGTTAGTCAGATTATAAACACTACTGGAGTTAGTCAGATTATAAACACTACTGGAGTTAGTCAGATTATAAACACTACTGGAGTTAGTCAGATTAGAAACTACTGGAGTTAGTCAGATTATAAACACTACTGGAGTTAGTCAGATTATAAACACTACTGGAGTTAGTCAGATTAGAAACTACTGGAGTTAGTCAGATTACAAACTACTGGAGTTAGTCAGATTATAAACACTACTGGAGTTAGTCAGATTACAAACTACTGGAGTTAGTCAGATTATAAACACTACTGGAGTTAGTAAGATTATAAACTACTGGAGTTAGTCAGATTATAAACACTACTGGAGTTAGTCAGATTAGAAACACTAATGGAGTTAGTCAGATTACAAACTACTGGAGTTAGTCAGATTATAAACACTACTGGAGTAAGTCAGATTATAAACACTAATGGAGTTAGTCAGATTACAAACTACTGGAGTTAGTCAGATTATAAACACTACTGGAGTTAGTCAGATTAGAAACACTACTGGAGTTAGTCAGATTATAAACACTACTGGAGTTAGTCAGATTACAAACTACTGGAGTTAGTCAGATTATAAACACTACTGGAGTTAGTCAGATTATAAACACTATTGGAGTTAGTCAGATTATAAACACTACTGGAGTTAGTCAGATTACAAACTACTGGAGTTAGTCAGATTATAAACACTACTGGAGTTAGTCAGATTATAAACACTATTGGAGTTAGTCAGATTATAAACACTACTGGAGTTAGTCAGATTAGAAACAACTTCAAGTAAACACTACTGGAGTTAGTCAGATTACAAACTACTGGAGTTAGTCAGATTATAAACACTACTGGAGTTAGTAAGATTATAAACGACTGGAGTTAGTCAGATTAGAAACAACTTCAAGTAAACACTACTGGAGTTAGTCAGATTATAAACTACTGGAGTTAGTCAGATTACAAACACTACTGGAGTTAGTCAGATTACAAACTACTGGAGTTAGTCAGATTATAAACACAACTGGAGTTAGTCAGATTATAAACACTACTGGAGTTAGTCAGATTCCAAACTACTGGAGTTAGTCAGATTATAAACACTACTGGAGTTAGTCAGATTATAAACACTACTGGAGTTAGTCAGATTATAAACACTACTGGAGTTAGTCAGATTACAAACACTACTGGAGTTAGTCAGATTATAAACACTACTGGAGTTAGTCAGATTACAAACTACTGGAGTTAGTCAGATTATAAACACTACTGGAGTTAGTCAGATTATAAACACTGCTGGAGTTAGTCAGATTACAAACTACTGGAGTTAGTCAGATTACAAACTACTGGAGTTAGTCAGATTATAAACACTACTGGAGTTAGTCAGATCATAAACACTACTGGAGTTAGTCAGATTATAAACACTACTGGAGTTAGTCAGATTATAAACACTACTGGAGTTAGTCAGATTATAAACACTACTGGAGTTAGTCAGATTAGAAACTACTGGAGTTAGTCAGATTATAAACACTACTGGAGTTAGTCAGATTATAAACACTACTGGAGTTAATCAGATTAGAAACTACTGGAGTTAGTCAGATTACAAACTACTGGAGTTAGTCAGATTATAAACACTACTGGAGTTAGTCAGATTACAAACTACTGGAGTTAGTCAGATTACAAACACTACTGGAGTTAGTCAGATTACAAACTACTGGAGTTAGTCAGATAATAAACACTACTATAGTTAGTCAGATTATAAACACTACTGGAGTTAGTCAGATTATAAACACTACTGGAGTTAGTCAGATTATAAACACTTCTGGAGTTAGTCAGATTACAAACTACTGGAGTTAGTCAGATTATAAACACTACTGGAGTTAGTCAGATTATAAACACTACTGGAGTTAGTCAGATTATAAACACTACTGGAGTTAGTCAGATTATAAACACTACTGGAGTTAGTCAGATTATAAACACTACTGGAGTTAGTCAGATTACAAACTACTGGAGTTAGTCAGATTATAAACACTACTGGAATTAGTCAGATTACAAACACTACTGGAGTTAGTCAGATTAGAAACACTGCTGGAGTTAGTCAGATTACAAACACTACTGGAGTTAGTCAGATTAGAAACACTACTGGAGTTAGTCAGATTACAAACACTACTGGAGTTAGTCAGACTACAAACTACTGGAGTTAGTCAGATTATAAACACTACTGGAGTTAGTCAGATTATAAACACTACTGGAGTTAGTCAGATTATAAACACTACTGGAGTTAGTCAGATTATAAACACTACTGGAGTTAGTCAGATTAGAAACTACTGGAGTTAGTCAGATTACAAACTACTGGAGTTAGTCAGATTATAAACACTACTGGAGTTAGTCAGATTACAAACTACTGGAGTTAGTCAGATTACAAACACTACTGGAGTTAGTCAGATTACAAACTACTGGAGTTAGTCAGATAATAAACACTACTGAAGTTAGTCAGATTATAAACACTACTGGAGTTAGTCAGATTATAAACACTACTGGAGTTAGTCAGATTATAAACACTACTGGAGTTAGTCAGATTATAAACACTACTGGAGTTAGTCAGATTACAAACTACTGGAGTTAGTCAGATTATAAACACTACTGGAGTTAGTCAGATTACAAACACTACTGGAGTTAGTCAAATTAGAAACACTGCTGGAGTTAGTCAGATTACAAACACTACTGGAGTTAGTCAGATTAGAAACACTACTGGAGTTAGTCAGATTACAAACACTACTGGATTTAGTCAGATTACAAACTACTGGAGTTAGTCAGATTATAAACACTACTGGAGTTAGTCAGATTATAAACACTACTGGAGTTAGTCAGATTACAAACTACTGGAGTTAAACAGATAATAAACACTACTGGAGTTAGTCAGATTATAAACACTACTGGAGTTAGTCAGATTATAAACACTACTGGAGTTAGTCAGATTACAAACTACTGGAGTTAGTCAGATTATAAACACTACTGGAGTTAGTCAGATTACAAACTACTGGAGTTAGTCAGATTACAAACTACTGGAGTTAGTCAGATTATAAACACTACTGGGGTTAGTCAGATTATAAACACTACTGGAGTTAGTCAGATTATAAACACTACTGGAGTTAGTCAGATTATAAACACTACTGGAGTTAGTCAGATTACAAATTACTGGAGTTAGTCAGATTATAAACACTACTGGAGTTAGTCAGATTACAAACACCACTGGAGTTAGTCAGATTACAAACACTACTGGAGTTAGTCAGATTAGAAACACTACTGGAGTTAGTCAGATTACAAACACTACTGGAGTTAGTCAGATTACAAACTACTGGAGTTAGTCAGATTATAAACACTACTGGAGTTAGTCAGATTATAAACACTACTGGAGTTAGTCAGATTATAAACACTACTGGAGTTAGTCAGATTATAAACACTACTGGAGTTAGTCAGATTATAAACACTACTGGAGTTAGTCAGATTATAAACACTACTGGAGTTAGTCAGATTATAAACACTACTGGAGTTAGTCAGATTGCAAACTACTGGGGTTAGTCAGATTATAAACACTACTGGAGTTAGTCAGATTACAAACTACTGGAGTTAGTCAGATTATAAACACTACTGGAGTTAGTCAGATTATAAACACTACTGGAGTTAGTCAGATTAGAAACACTGCTGGAGTTAGTCAGATTATAAACACTACTGGAGTTAGTCAGATTATAAACACTACTGGAGTTAGTCAGATTACAAACTACTTGAGTTAGTCAGATTATAAACACTACTGGAGTTAGTCAGATTACAAACACTACTGGAGTTAGTCAGATTAGAAACACTGCTGGAGTTAGTCAGATTACAAACACTACTGGAGTTAGTCAGATTAGAAACACTACTGGAGTTAGTCAGATTACAAACACTACTGGAGTTAGTCAGACTACAAACTACTGGAGTTAGTCAGATTATAAACACTACTGGAGTTAGTCAGATTATAAACACTACTGGAGTTAGTAAGATTATAAACACTACTGGAGTTAGTCAGATTATAAACACTACTGGAGTTAGTCAGATTAGAAACTACTGGAGTTAGTCAGATTATAAACACTACTGGAGTTAGTCAGATTACAAACTACTGGAGTTAGTCAGATTACAAACACTACTGGAGTTAGTCAGATTACAAACTACTGGAGTTAGTCAGATAATAAACACTACTGAAGTTAGTCAGATTATAAACACTACTGGAGTTAGTCAGATTATAAACACTACTGGAGTTAGTCAGATTATAAACACTACTGGAGTTAGTCAGATTATAAACACTACTGGAGTTAGTCAGATTGCAAACTACTGGAGTTAGTCAGATTATAAACACTACTGGAGTTAGTCAGATTACAAACTACTGGAGTTAGTCAGATTATAAACACTACTGGAGTTAGTCAGATTATAAACACTACTGGAGTTAGTCAGATTATAAACACTACTGGAGTTAGTCAGATTATAAACACTACTGGAGTTAGTCAGATTATAAACACTACTGGAGTTAGTCAGATTACAAACACTACTGGAGTTAGTCAAATTAGAAACACTGCTGGAGTTAGTCAGATTACAAACACTACTGGAGTTAGTCAGATTAGAAACACTACTGGAGTTAGTCAGATTACAAACACTACTGGATTTAGTCAGATTACAAACTACTGGAGTTAGTCAGATTATAAACACTACTGGAGTTAGTCAGATTATAAACACTACTGGAGTTAGTCAGATTACAAACTACTGGAGTTAGTCAGATTACAAACTACTGGAGTTAGTCAGATAATAAACACTACTGGAGTTAGTCAGATTATAAACACTACTGGAGTTAGTCAGATTATAAACACTACTGGAGTTAGTCAGATTATAAACACTACTGGAGTTAGTCAGATTACAAACTACTGGAGTTAGTCAGATTATAAACACTACTGGAGTTAGTCAGATTACAAACTACTGGAGTTAGTCAGATTACAAACTACTGGAGTTAGTCAGATTATAAACAACTTCAAGTAAACACTACTGGAGTTAGTCAGATTATAAACTACTGGAGTTAGTCAGATTACAAACACTACTGGAGTTAGTCAGATTACAAACTACTGGAGTTAGTCAGATTATAAACACAACTGGAGTTAGTCAGATTATAAACACTACTGGAGTTAGTCAGATTCCAAACTACTGGAGTTAGTCAGATTATAAACACTACTGGAGTTAGTCAGATTATAAACACTACTGGAGTTAGTCAGATTACAAACACTACTGGAGTTAGTCAGATTATAAACACTACTGGAGTTAGTCAGATTACAAACTACTGGAGTTAGTCAGATTATAAACACTACTGGAGTTAGTCAGATTATAAACACTGCTGGAGTTAGTCAGATTACAAACTACTGGAGTTAGTCAGATTATAAACACTACTGGAGTTAGTCAGATTATAAACACTATTGGAGTTAGTCAGATTATAAACACTACTGGAGTTAGTCAGATTATAAACACTACTGGAGTTAGTCAGATTAGAAACACTACTGGAGTTAGTCAGATTATAAACACTAGTGGAGTTGGTCAGATTACAAACTACTGGAGTTAGTCAGATTACAAACTACTTGAGTTAGTCAGATTATAAACACTACTGGAGTTAGTCAGATTACAAACACTACTGGAGTTAGTCAGATTAGAAACACTGCTGGAGTTAGTCAGATTACAAACACTACTGGAGTTAGTCAGATTAGAAACACTACTGGAGTTAGTCAGATTACAAACACTACTGGAGTTAGTCAGACTACAAACTACTGGAGTTAGTCAGATTATAAACACTACTGGAGTTAGTCAGATTATAAACACTACTGGAGTTAGTAAGATTATAAACACTACTGGAGTTAGTCAGATTATAAACACTACTGGAGTTAGTCAGATTAGAAACTACTGGAGTTAGTCAGATTATAAACACTACTGGAGTTAGTCAGATTACAAACTACTGGAGTTAGTCAGATTACAAACACTACTGGAGTTAGTCAGATTACAAACTACTGGAGTTAGTCAGATAATAAACACTACTGAAGTTAGTCAGATTATAAACACTACTGGAGTTAGTCAGATTATAAACACTACTGGAGTTAGTCAGATTATAAACACTACTGGAGTTAGTCAGATTATAAACACTACTGGAGTTAGTCAGATTGCAAACTACTGGAGTTAGTCAGATTATAAACACTACTGGAGTTAGTCAGATTACAAACTACTGGAGTTAGTCAGATTATAAACACTACTGGAGTTAGTCAGATTATAAACACTACTGGAGTTAGTCAGATTATAAACACTACTGGAGTTAGTCAGATTATAAACACTACTGGAGTTAGTCAGATTATAAACACTACTGGAGTTAGTCAGATTACAAACACTACTGGAGTTAGTCAAATTAGAAACACTGCTGGAGTTAGTCAGATTACAAACACTACTGGAGTTAGTCAGATTAGAAACACTACTGGAGTTAGTCAGATTACAAACACTACTGGATTTAGTCAGATTACAAACTACTGGAGTTAGTCAGATTATAAACACTACTGGAGTTAGTCAGATTATAAACACTACTGGAGTTAGTCAGATTACAAACTACTGGAGTTAGTCAGATTACAAACTACTGGAGTTAGTCAGATAATAAACACTACTGGAGTTAGTCAGATTATAAACACTACTGGAGTTAGTCAGATTATAAACACTACTGGAGTTAGTCAGATTATAAACACTACTGGAGTTAGTCAGATTACAAACTACTGGAGTTAGTCAGATTATAAACACTACTGGAGTTAGTCAGATTACAAACTACTGGAGTTAGTCAGATTACAAACTACTGGAGTTAGTCAGATTATAAACAACTTCAAGTAAACACTACTGGAGTTAGTCAGATTATAAACTACTGGAGTTAGTCAGATTACAAACACTACTGGAGTTAGTCAGATTACAAACTACTGGAGTTAGTCAGATTATAAACACAACTGGAGTTAGTCAGATTATAAACACTACTGGAGTTAGTCAGATTCCAAACTACTGGAGTTAGTCAGATTATAAACACTACTGGAGTTAGTCAGATTATAAACACTACTGGAGTTAGTCAGATTACAAACACTACTGGAGTTAGTCAGATTATAAACACTACTGGAGTTAGTCAGATTACAAACTACTGGAGTTAGTCAGATTATAAACACTACTGGAGTTAGTCAGATTATAAACACTGCTGGAGTTAGTCAGATTACAAACTACTGGAGTTAGTCAGATTATAAACACTACTGGAGTTAGTCAGATTATAAACACTATTGGAGTTAGTCAGATTATAAACACTACTGGAGTTAGTCAGATTATAAACACTACTGGAGTTAGTCAGATTAGAAACACTACTGGAGTTAGTCAGATTATAAACACTAGTGGAGTTGGTCAGATTACAAACTACTGGAGTTAGTCAGATTACAAACTACTGGAGTTAGTCAGATTATAAACACGACTGGAGTTAGTCAGATTACAAACTACTGGAGTTAGTCAGATTACAAACTACTGGAGTTAGTCAGATTATAAACACTACTGGAGTTAGTCAGATCATAAACACTACTGGAGTTAGTCAGATTATAAACACTACTGGAGTTAGTCAGATTATAAACACTACTGGAGTTAGTCAGATTATAAACACTACTGGAGTTAGTCAGATTAGAAACTACTGGAGTTAGTCAGATTATAAACACTACTGGAGTTAGTCAGATTATAAACACTACTGGAGTTAGTCAGATTAGAAACTACTGGAGTTAGTCAGATTACAAACTACTGGAGTTAGTCAGATTATAAACACTACTGGAGTTAGTCAGATTACAAACTACTGGAGTTAGTCAGATTACAAACACTACTGGAGTTAGTCAGATTAAAAACTACTGGAGTTAGTCAGATAATAAACACTACTATAGTTAGTCAGATTATAAACACTACTGGAGTTAGTCAGATTATAAACACTGCTGGAGTTAGTCAGATTACAAACTACTGGAGTTAGTCAGATTATAAACACTACTGGAGTTAGTCAGATTATAAACACTATTGGAGTTAGTCAGATTATAAACACTACTGGAGTTAGTCAGATTATAAACACTACTGGAGTTAGTCAGATTAGAAACACTACTGGAGTTAGTCAGATTATAAACACTAGTGGAGTTGGTCAGATTACAAACTACTGGAGTTAGTCAGATTACAAACTACTGGAGTTAGTCAGATTATAAACACGACTGGAGTTAGTCAGATTACAAACGACTGGAGTTAGTCAGATTACAAACTACTGGAGTTAGTCAGATTATAAACACTACTGGAGTTAAGCAGATCATAAACACTACTGGAGTTAGTCAGATTATAAACACTACTGGAGTTAGTCAGATTATAAACACTACTGGAGTTAGTCAGATTATAAACACTACTGGAGTTAGTCAGATTAGAAACTACTGGAGTTAGTCAGATTATAAACACTACTGGAGTTAGTCAGATTATAAACACTACTGGAGTTAGTCAGATTAGAAACTACTGGAGTTAGTCAGATTACAAACTACTGGAGTTAGTCAGATTATAAACACTACTGGAGTTAGTCAGATTACAAACTACTGGAGTTAGTCAGATTATAAACACTACTGGAGTTAGTAAGATTATAAACTACTGGAGTTAGTCAGATTATAAACACTACTGGAGTTAGTCAGATTAGAAACACTAATGGAGTTAGTCAGATTACAAACTACTGGAGTTAGTCAGATTATAAACACTACTGGAGTAAGTCAGATTATAAACACTAATGGAGTTAGTCAGATTACAAACTACTGGAGTTAGTCAGATTATAAACACTACTGGAGTTAGTCAGATTATAAACACTACTGGAGTTAGTCAGATTACAAACTACTGGAGTTAGTCAGATTATAAACACTACTGGAGTTAGTCAGATTATAAACACTATTGGAGTTAGTCAGATTATAAACACTACTGGAGTTAGTCAGATTACAAACTACTGGAGTTAGTCAGATTATAAACACTACTGGAGTTAGTCAGATTATAAACACTATTGGAGTTAGTCAGATTATAAACACTACTGGAGTTAGTCAGATTAGAAACAACTTCAAGTAAACACTACTGGAGTTAGTCAGATTACAAACTACTGGAGTTAGTCAGATTATAAACACTACTGGAGTTAGTAAGATTATAAACGACTGGAGTTAGTCAGATTAGAAACAACTTCAAGTAAACACTACTGGAGTTAGTCAGATTATAAACTACTGGAGTTAGTCAGATTACAAACACTACTGGATTTAGTCAGATTACAAACTACTGGAGTTAGTCAGATTATAAACACTACTGGAGTTAGTCAGATTACAAACTACTGGAGTTAAACAGATAATAAACACTACTGGAGTTAGTCAGATTATAAACACTACTGGAGTTAGTCAGATTATAAACACTACTGGAGTTAGTAAGATTATAAACACTACTGGAGTTAGTCAGATTATAAACACTACTGGAGTTAGTCAGATTAGAAACTACTGGAGTTAGTCAGATTACAAACTACTGGAGTTAGTCAGATTATAAACACTACTGGAGTTAGTCAGATTACAAACTACTGGAGTTAGTCAGATTACAAACACTACTGGAGTTAGTCAGATTACAAACTACTGGAGTTAGTCAGATAATAAACACTACTATAGTTAGTCAGATTATAAACACTACTGGAGTTAGTCAGATTATAAACACTGCTGGAGTTAGTCAGATTACAAACTACTGGAGTTAGTCAGATTATAAACACTACTGGAGTTAGTCAGATTATAAACACTATTGGAGTTAGTCAGATTATAAACACTACTGGAGTTAGTCAGATTATAAACACTACTGGAGTTAGTCAGATTAGAAACACTACTGGAGTTAGTCAGATTATAAACACTAGTGGAGTTGGTCAGATTACAAACTACTGGAGTTAGTCAGATTACAAACTACTGGAGTTAGTCAGATTATAAACACGACTGGAGTTAGTCAGATTACAAACGACTGGAGTTAGTCAGATTACAAACTACTGGAGTTAGTCAGATTATAAACACTACTGGAGTTAAGCAGATCATAAACACTACTGGAGTTAGTCAGATTATAAACACTACTGGAGTTAGTCAGATTATAAACACTACTGGAGTTAGTCAGATTATAAACACTACTGGAGTTAGTCAGATTAGAAACTACTGGAGTTAGTCAGATTATAAACACTACTGGAGTTAGTCAGATTATAAACACTACTGGAGTTAGTCAGATTAGAAACTACTGGAGTTAGTCAGATTACAAACTACTGGAGTTAGTCAGATTATAAACACTACTGGAGTTAGTCAGATTACAAACTACTGGAGTTAGTCAGATTATAAACACTACTGGAGTTAGTAAGATTATAAACTACTGGAGTTAGTCAGATTATAAACACTACTGGAGTTAGTCAGATTAGAAACACTAATGGAGTTAGTCAGATTACAAACTACTGGAGTTAGTCAGATTATAAACACTACTGGAGTAAGTCAGATTATAAACACTAATGGAGTTAGTCAGATTACAAACTACTGGAGTTAGTCAGATTATAAACACTACTGGAGTTAGTCAGATTAGAAACACTACTGGAGTTAGTCAGATTATAAACACTACTGGAGTTAGTCAGATTACAAACTACTGGAGTTAGTCAGATTATAAACACTACTGGAGTTAGTCAGATTATAAACACTATTGGAGTTAGTCAGATTATAAACACTACTGGAGTTAGTCAGATTACAAACTACTGGAGTTAGTCAGATTATAAACACTACTGGAGTTAGTCAGATTATAAACACTATTGGAGTTAGTCAGATTATAAACACTACTGGAGTTAGTCAGATTAGAAACAACTTCAAGTAAACACTACTGGAGTTAGTCAGATTACAAACTACTGGAGTTAGTCAGATTATAAACACTACTGGAGTTAGTAAGATTATAAACGACTGGAGTTAGTCAGATTAGAAACAACTTCAAGTAAACACTACTGGAGTTAGTCAGATTATAAACTACTGGAGTTAGTCAGATTACAAACACTACTGGAGTTAGTCAGATTACAAACTACTGGAGTTAGTCAGATTATAAACACAACTGGAGTTAGTCAGATTATAAACACTACTGGAGTTAGTCAGATTCCAAACTACTGGAGTTAGTCAGATTATAAACACTACTGGAGTTAGTCAGATTATAAACACTACTGGAGTTAGTCAGATTATAAACACTACTGGAGTTAGTCAGATTACAAACACTACTGGAGTTAGTCAGATTATAAACACTACTGGAGTTAGTCAGATTACAAACTACTGGAGTTAGTCAGATTATAAACACTACTGGAGTTAGTCAGATTATAAACACTGCTGGAGTTAGTCAGATTACAAACTACTGGAGTTAGTCAGATTACAAACTACTGGAGTTAGTCAGATTATAAACACTACTGGAGTTAGTCAGATCATAAACACTACTGGAGTTAGTCAGATTATAAACACTACTGGAGTTAGTCAGATTATAAACACTACTGGAGTTAGTCAGATTATAAACACTACTGGAGTTAGTCAGATTAGAAACTACTGGAGTTAGTCAGATTATAAACACTACTGGAGTTAGTCAGATTATAAACACTACTGGAGTTAATCAGATTAGAAACTACTGGAGTTAGTCAGATTACAAACTACTGGAGTTAGTCAGATTATAAACACTACTGGAGTTAGTCAGATTACAAACTACTGGAGTTAGTCAGATTACAAACACTACTGGAGTTAGTCAGATTACAAACTACTGGAGTTAGTCAGATAATAAACACTACTATAGTTAGTCAGATTATAAACACTACTGGAGTTAGTCAGATTATAAACACTACTGGAGTTAGTCAGATTATAAACACTTCTGGAGTTAGTCAGATTACAAACTACTGGAGTTAGTCAGATTATAAACACTACTGGAGTTAGTCAGATTATAAACACTACTGGAGTTAGTCAGATTATAAACACTACTGGAGTTAGTCAGATTATAAACACTACTGGAGTTAGTCAGATTATAAACACTACTGGAGTTAGTCAGATTACAAACTACTGGAGTTAGTCAGATTATAAACACTACTGGAATTAGTCAGATTACAAACACTACTGGAGTTAGTCAGATTAGAAACACTGCTGGAGTTAGTCAGATTACAAACACTACTGGAGTTAGTCAGATTAGAAACACTACTGGAGTTAGTCAGATTACAAACACTACTGGAGTTAGTCAGACTACAAACTACTGGAGTTAGTCAGATTATAAACACTACTGGAGTTAGTCAGATTATAAACACTACTGGAGTTAGTCAGATTATAAACACTACTGGAGTTAGTCAGATTATAAACACTACTGGAGTTAGTCAGATTAGAAACTACTGGAGTTAGTCAGATTACAAACTACTGGAGTTAGTCAGATTATAAACACTACTGGAGTTAGTCAGATTACAAACTACTGGAGTTAGTCAGATTACAAACACTACTGGAGTTAGTCAGATTACAAACTACTGGAGTTAGTCAGATAATAAACACTACTGAAGTTAGTCAGATTATAAACACTACTGGAGTTAGTCAGATTATAAACACTACTGGAGTTAGTCAGATTATAAACACTACTGGAGTTAGTCAGATTATAAACACTACTGGAGTTAGTCAGATTACAAACTACTGGAGTTAGTCAGATTATAAACACTACTGGAGTTAGTCAGATTACAAACACTACTGGAGTTAGTCAAATTAGAAACACTGCTGGAGTTAGTCAGATTACAAACACTACTGGAGTTAGTCAGATTAGAAACACTACTGGAGTTAGTCAGATTACAAACACTACTGGATTTAGTCAGATTACAAACTACTGGAGTTAGTCAGATTATAAACACTACTGGAGTTAGTCAGATTATAAACACTACTGGAGTTAGTCAGATTACAAACTACTGGAGTTAAACAGATAATAAACACTACTGGAGTTAGTCAGATTATAAACACTACTGGAGTTAGTCAGATTATAAACACTACTGGAGTTAGTCAGATTACAAACTACTGGAGTTAGTCAGATTATAAACACTACTGGAGTTAGTCAGATTACAAACTACTGGAGTTAGTCAGATTACAAACTACTGGAGTTAGTCAGATTATAAACACTACTGGGGTTAGTCAGATTATAAACACTACTGGAGTTAGTCAGATTATAAACACTACTGGAGTTAGTCAGATTATAAACACTACTGGAGTTAGTCAGATTACAAATTACTGGAGTTAGTCAGATTATAAACACTACTGGAGTTAGTCAGATTACAAACACCACTGGAGTTAGTCAGATTACAAACACTACTGGAGTTAGTCAGATTAGAAACACTACTGGAGTTAGTCAGATTACAAACACTACTGGAGTTAGTCAGATTACAAACTACTGGAGTTAGTCAGATTATAAACACTACTGGAGTTAGTCAGATTATAAACACTACTGGAGTTAGTCAGATTATAAACACTACTGGAGTTAGTCAGATTATAAACACTACTGGAGTTAGTCAGATTATAAACACTACTGGAGTTAGTCAGATTATAAACACTACTGGAGTTAGTCAGATTATAAACACTACTGGAGTTAGTCAGATTGCAAACTACTGGGGTTAGTCAGATTATAAACACTACTGGAGTTAGTCAGATTACAAACTACTGGAGTTAGTCAGATTATAAACACTACTGGAGTTAGTCAGATTATAAACACTACTGGAGTTAGTCAGATTAGAAACACTGCTGGAGTTAGTCAGATTATAAACACTACTGGAGTTAGTCAGATTATAAACACTACTGGAGTTAGTCAGATTACAAACTACTTGAGTTAGTCAGATTATAAACACTACTGGAGTTAGTCAGATTACAAACACTACTGGAGTTAGTCAGATTAGAAACACTGCTGGAGTTAGTCAGATTACAAACACTACTGGAGTTAGTCAGATTAGAAACACTACTGGAGTTAGTCAGATTACAAACACTACTGGAGTTAGTCAGACTACAAACTACTGGAGTTAGTCAGATTATAAACACTACTGGAGTTAGTCAGATTATAAACACTACTGGAGTTAGTAAGATTATAAACACTACTGGAGTTAGTCAGATTATAAACACTACTGGAGTTAGTCAGATTAGAAACTACTGGAGTTAGTCAGATTATAAACACTACTGGAGTTAGTCAGATTACAAACTACTGGAGTTAGTCAGATTACAAACACTACTGGAGTTAGTCAGATTACAAACTACTGGAGTTAGTCAGATAATAAACACTACTGAAGTTAGTCAGATTATAAACACTACTGGAGTTAGTCAGATTATAAACACTACTGGAGTTAGTCAGATTATAAACACTACTGGAGTTAGTCAGATTATAAACACTACTGGAGTTAGTCAGATTGCAAACTACTGGAGTTAGTCAGATTATAAACACTACTGGAGTTAGTCAGATTACAAACTACTGGAGTTAGTCAGATTATAAACACTACTGGAGTTAGTCAGATTATAAACACTACTGGAGTTAGTCAGATTATAAACACTACTGGAGTTAGTCAGATTATAAACACTACTGGAGTTAGTCAGATTATAAACACTACTGGAGTTAGTCAGATTACAAACACTACTGGAGTTAGTCAAATTAGAAACACTGCTGGAGTTAGTCAGATTACAAACACTACTGGAGTTAGTCAGATTAGAAACACTACTGGAGTTAGTCAGATTACAAACACTACTGGATTTAGTCAGATTACAAACTACTGGAGTTAGTCAGATTATAAACACTACTGGAGTTAGTCAGATTATAAACACTACTGGAGTTAGTCAGATTACAAACTACTGGAGTTAGTCAGATTACAAACTACTGGAGTTAGTCAGATAATAAACACTACTGGAGTTAGTCAGATTATAAACACTACTGGAGTTAGTCAGATTATAAACACTACTGGAGTTAGTCAGATTATAAACACTACTGGAGTTAGTCAGATTACAAACTACTGGAGTTAGTCAGATTATAAACACTACTGGAGTTAGTCAGATTACAAACTACTGGAGTTAGTCAGATTACAAACTACTGGAGTTAGTCAGATTATAAACAACTTCAAGTAAACACTACTGGAGTTAGTCAGATTATAAACTACTGGAGTTAGTCAGATTACAAACACTACTGGAGTTAGTCAGATTACAAACTACTGGAGTTAGTCAGATTATAAACACAACTGGAGTTAGTCAGATTATAAACACTACTGGAGTTAGTCAGATTCCAAACTACTGGAGTTAGTCAGATTATAAACACTACTGGAGTTAGTCAGATTATAAACACTACTGGAGTTAGTCAGATTACAAACACTACTGGAGTTAGTCAGATTATAAACACTACTGGAGTTAGTCAGATTACAAACTACTGGAGTTAGTCAGATTATAAACACTACTGGAGTTAGTCAGATTATAAACACTGCTGGAGTTAGTCAGATTACAAACTACTGGAGTTAGTCAGATTATAAACACTACTGGAGTTAGTCAGATTATAAACACTATTGGAGTTAGTCAGATTATAAACACTACTGGAGTTAGTCAGATTATAAACACTACTGGAGTTAGTCAGATTAGAAACACTACTGGAGTTAGTCAGATTATAAACACTAGTGGAGTTGGTCAGATTACAAACTACTGGAGTTAGTCAGATTACAAACTACTTGAGTTAGTCAGATTATAAACACTACTGGAGTTAGTCAGATTACAAACACTACTGGAGTTAGTCAGATTAGAAACACTGCTGGAGTTAGTCAGATTACAAACACTACTGGAGTTAGTCAGATTAGAAACACTACTGGAGTTAGTCAGATTACAAACACTACTGGAGTTAGTCAGACTACAAACTACTGGAGTTAGTCAGATTATAAACACTACTGGAGTTAGTCAGATTATAAACACTACTGGAGTTAGTAAGATTATAAACACTACTGGAGTTAGTCAGATTATAAACACTACTGGAGTTAGTCAGATTAGAAACTACTGGAGTTAGTCAGATTATAAACACTACTGGAGTTAGTCAGATTACAAACTACTGGAGTTAGTCAGATTACAAACACTACTGGAGTTAGTCAGATTACAAACTACTGGAGTTAGTCAGATAATAAACACTACTGAAGTTAGTCAGATTATAAACACTACTGGAGTTAGTCAGATTATAAACACTACTGGAGTTAGTCAGATTATAAACACTACTGGAGTTAGTCAGATTATAAACACTACTGGAGTTAGTCAGATTGCAAACTACTGGAGTTAGTCAGATTATAAACACTACTGGAGTTAGTCAGATTACAAACTACTGGAGTTAGTCAGATTATAAACACTACTGGAGTTAGTCAGATTATAAACACTACTGGAGTTAGTCAGATTATAAACACTACTGGAGTTAGTCAGATTATAAACACTACTGGAGTTAGTCAGATTATAAACACTACTGGAGTTAGTCAGATTACAAACACTACTGGAGTTAGTCAAATTAGAAACACTGCTGGAGTTAGTCAGATTACAAACACTACTGGAGTTAGTCAGATTAGAAACACTACTGGAGTTAGTCAGATTACAAACACTACTGGATTTAGTCAGATTACAAACTACTGGAGTTAGTCAGATTATAAACACTACTGGAGTTAGTCAGATTATAAACACTACTGGAGTTAGTCAGATTACAAACTACTGGAGTTAGTCAGATTACAAACTACTGGAGTTAGTCAGATAATAAACACTACTGGAGTTAGTCAGATTATAAACACTACTGGAGTTAGTCAGATTATAAACACTACTGGAGTTAGTCAGATTATAAACACTACTGGAGTTAGTCAGATTACAAACTACTGGAGTTAGTCAGATTATAAACACTACTGGAGTTAGTCAGATTACAAACTACTGGAGTTAGTCAGATTACAAACTACTGGAGTTAGTCAGATTATAAACAACTTCAAGTAAACACTACTGGAGTTAGTCAGATTATAAACTACTGGAGTTAGTCAGATTACAAACACTACTGGAGTTAGTCAGATTACAAACTACTGGAGTTAGTCAGATTATAAACACAACTGGAGTTAGTCAGATTATAAACACTACTGGAGTTAGTCAGATTCCAAACTACTGGAGTTAGTCAGATTATAAACACTACTGGAGTTAGTCAGATTATAAACACTACTGGAGTTAGTCAGATTACAAACACTACTGGAGTTAGTCAGATTATAAACACTACTGGAGTTAGTCAGATTACAAACTACTGGAGTTAGTCAGATTATAAACACTACTGGAGTTAGTCAGATTATAAACACTGCTGGAGTTAGTCAGATTACAAACTACTGGAGTTAGTCAGATTATAAACACTACTGGAGTTAGTCAGATTATAAACACTATTGGAGTTAGTCAGATTATAAACACTACTGGAGTTAGTCAGATTATAAACACTACTGGAGTTAGTCAGATTAGAAACACTACTGGAGTTAGTCAGATTATAAACACTAGTGGAGTTGGTCAGATTACAAACTACTGGAGTTAGTCAGATTACAAACTACTGGAGTTAGTCAGATTATAAACACGACTGGAGTTAGTCAGATTACAAACTACTGGAGTTAGTCAGATTACAAACTACTGGAGTTAGTCAGATTATAAACACTACTGGAGTTAGTCAGATCATAAACACTACTGGAGTTAGTCAGATTATAAACACTACTGGAGTTAGTCAGATTATAAACACTACTGGAGTTAGTCAGATTATAAACACTACTGGAGTTAGTCAGATTAGAAACTACTGGAGTTAGTCAGATTATAAACACTACTGGAGTTAGTCAGATTATAAACACTACTGGAGTTAGTCAGATTAGAAACTACTGGAGTTAGTCAGATTACAAACTACTGGAGTTAGTCAGATTATAAACACTACTGGAGTTAGTCAGATTACAAACTACTGGAGTTAGTCAGATTACAAACACTACTGGAGTTAGTCAGATTAAAAACTACTGGAGTTAGTCAGATAATAAACACTACTATAGTTAGTCAGATTATAAACACTACTGGAGTTAGTCAGATTATAAACACTGCTGGAGTTAGTCAGATTACAAACTACTGGAGTTAGTCAGATTATAAACACTACTGGAGTTAGTCAGATTATAAACACTATTGGAGTTAGTCAGATTATAAACACTACTGGAGTTAGTCAGATTATAAACACTACTGGAGTTAGTCAGATTAGAAACACTACTGGAGTTAGTCAGATTATAAACACTAGTGGAGTTGGTCAGATTACAAACTACTGGAGTTAGTCAGATTACAAACTACTGGAGTTAGTCAGATTATAAACACGACTGGAGTTAGTCAGATTACAAACGACTGGAGTTAGTCAGATTACAAACTACTGGAGTTAGTCAGATTATAAACACTACTGGAGTTAAGCAGATCATAAACACTACTGGAGTTAGTCAGATTATAAACACTACTGGAGTTAGTCAGATTATAAACACTACTGGAGTTAGTCAGATTATAAACACTACTGGAGTTAGTCAGATTAGAAACTACTGGAGTTAGTCAGATTATAAACACTACTGGAGTTAGTCAGATTATAAACACTACTGGAGTTAGTCAGATTAGAAACTACTGGAGTTAGTCAGATTACAAACTACTGGAGTTAGTCAGATTATAAACACTACTGGAGTTAGTCAGATTACAAACTACTGGAGTTAGTCAGATTATAAACACTACTGGAGTTAGTAAGATTATAAACTACTGGAGTTAGTCAGATTATAAACACTACTGGAGTTAGTCAGATTAGAAACACTAATGGAGTTAGTCAGATTACAAACTACTGGAGTTAGTCAGATTATAAACACTACTGGAGTAAGTCAGATTATAAACACTAATGGAGTTAGTCAGATTACAAACTACTGGAGTTAGTCAGATTATAAACACTACTGGAGTTAGTCAGATTATAAACACTACTGGAGTTAGTCAGATTACAAACTACTGGAGTTAGTCAGATTATAAACACTACTGGAGTTAGTCAGATTATAAACACTATTGGAGTTAGTCAGATTATAAACACTACTGGAGTTAGTCAGATTACAAACTACTGGAGTTAGTCAGATTATAAACACTACTGGAGTTAGTCAGATTATAAACACTATTGGAGTTAGTCAGATTATAAACACTACTGGAGTTAGTCAGATTAGAAACAACTTCAAGTAAACACTACTGGAGTTAGTCAGATTACAAACTACTGGAGTTAGTCAGATTATAAACACTACTGGAGTTAGTAAGATTATAAACGACTGGAGTTAGTCAGATTAGAAACAACTTCAAGTAAACACTACTGGAGTTAGTCAGATTATAAACTACTGGAGTTAGTCAGATTACAAACACTACTGGAGTTAGTCAGATTACAAACTACTGGAGTTAGTCAGATTATAAACACAACTGGAGTTAGTCAGATTATAAACACTACTGGAGTTAGTCAGATTCCAAACTACTGGAGTTAGTCAGATTATAAACACTACTGGAGTTAGTCAGATTATAAACACTACTGGAGTTAGTCAGATTATAAACACTACTGGAGTTAGTCAGATTACAAACACTACTGGAGTTAGTCAGATTATAAACACTACTGGAGTTAGTCAGATTACAAACTACTGGAGTTAGTCAGATTATAAACACTACTGGAGTTAGTCAGATTATAAACACTGCTGGAGTTAGTCAGATTACAAACTACTGGAGTTAGTCAGATTACAAACTACTGGAGTTAGTCAGATTATAAACACTACTGGAGTTAGTCAGATCATAAACACTACTGGAGTTAGTCAGATTATAAACACTACTGGAGTTAGTCAGATTATAAACACTACTGGAGTTAGTCAGATTATAAACACTACTGGAGTTAGTCAGATTAGAAACTACTGGAGTTAGTCAGATTATAAACACTACTGGAGTTAGTCAGATTATAAACACTACTGGAGTTAGTCAGATTAGAAACTACTGGAGTTAGTCAGATTACAAACTACTGGAGTTAGTCAGATTATAAACACTACTGGAGTTAGTCAGATTACAAACTACTGGAGTTAGTCAGATTACAAACACTACTGGAGTTAGTCAGATTACAAACTACTGGAGTTAGTCAGATAATAAACACTACTATAGTTAGTCAGATTATAAACACTACTGGAGTTAGTCAGATTATAAACACTACTGGAGTTAGTCAGATTATAAACACTTCTGGAGTTAGTCAGATTACAAACTACTGGAGTTAGTCAGATTATAAACACTACTGGAGTTAGTCAGATTATAAACACTACTGGAGTTAGTCAGATTATAAACACTACTGGAGTTAGTCAGATTATAAACACTACTGGAGTTAGTCAGATTATAAACACTGCTGGAGTTAGTCAGATTACAAACACTACTGGAGTTAGTCAGATTACAAACTACTGGAGTTAGTCAGATTATAAACACAACTGGAGTTAGTCAGATTATAAACACTACTGGAGTTAGTCAGATTCCAAACTACTGGAGTTAGTCAGATTATAAACACTACTGGAGTTAGTCAGATTATAAACACTACTGGAGTTAGTCAGATTACAAACACTACTGGAGTTAGTCAGATTACAAACTACTGGAGTTAGTCAGATTATAAACACTACTGGAGTTAGTCAGATTATAAACACTACTGGAGTTAGTCAGATTACAAACTACTGGAGTTAGTCAGATTACAAACTACTGGAGTTAAACAGATAATAAACACTACTGGAGTTAGTCAGATTATAAACACTACTGGAGTTAGTCAGATTATAAACACTACTGGAGTTAGTCAGATTACAAACTACTGGAGTTAGTCAGATTATAAACACTACTGGAGTTAGTCAGATTACAAACTACTGGAGTTAGTCAGATTACAAACTACTGGAGTTAGTCAGATTATAAACACTACTGGGGTTAGTCAGATTATAAACACTACTGGAGTTAGTCAGATTATAAACACTACTGGAGTTAGTCAGATTATAAACACTACTGGAGTTAGTCAGATTACAAATTACTGGAGTTAGTCAGATTATAAACACTACTGGAGTTAGTCAGATTACAAACACCACTGGAGTTAGTCAGATTACAAACACTACTGGAGTTAGTCAGATTAGAAACACTACTGGAGTTAGTCAGATTACAAACACTACTGGAGTTAGTCAGATTACAAACTACTGGAGTTAGTCAGATTATAAACACTACTGGAGTTAGTCAGATTATAAACACTACTGGAGTTAGTCAGATTATAAACACTACTGGAGTTAGTCAGATTATAAACACTACTGGAGTTAGTCAGATTATAAACACTACTGGAGTTAGTCAGATTATAAACACTACTGGAGTTAGTCAGATTATAAACACTACTGGAGTTAGTCAGATTGCAAACTACTGGGGTTAGTCAGATTATAAACACTACTGGAGTTAGTCAGATTACAAACTACTGGAGTTAGTCAGATTATAAACACTACTGGAGTTAGTCAGATTATAAACACTACTGGAGTTAGTCAGATTAGAAACACTGCTGGAGTTAGTCAGATTATAAACACTACTGGAGTTAGTCAGATTATAAACACTACTGGAGTTAGTCAGATTACAAACTACTTGAGTTAGTCAGATTATAAACACTACTGGAGTTAGTCAGATTACAAACACTACTGGAGTTAGTCAGATTAGAAACACTGCTGGAGTTAGTCAGATTACAAACACTACTGGAGTTAGTCAGATTAGAAACACTACTGGAGTTAGTCAGATTACAAACACTACTGGAGTTAGTCAGACTACAAACTACTGGAGTTAGTCAGATTATAAACACTACTGGAGTTAGTCAGATTATAAACACTACTGGAGTTAGTCAGATTATAAACACTACTGGAGTTAGTCAGATTATAAACACTACTGGAGTTAGTCAGATTAGAAACTACTGGAGTTAGTCAGATTATAAACACTACTGGAGTTAGTCAGATTACAAACTACTGGAGTTAGTCAGATTACAAACACTACTGGAGTTAGTCAGATTACAAACTACTGGAGTTAGTCAGATAATAAACACTACTGAAGTTAGTCAGATTATAAACACTACTGGAGTTAGTCAGATTATAAACACTACTGGAGTTAGTCAGATTATAAACACTACTGGAGTTAGTCAGATTATAAACACTACTGGAGTTAGTCAGATTGCAAACTACTGGAGTTAGTCAGATTATAAACACTACTGGAGTTAGTCAGATTACAAACTACTGGAGTTAGTCAGATTATAAACACTACTGGAGTTAGTCAGATTATAAACACTACTGGAGTTAGTCAGATTATAAACACTACTGGAGTTAGTCAGATTATAAACACTACTGGAGTTAGTCAGATTATAAACACTACTGGAGTTAGTCAGATTACAAACACTACTGGAGTTAGTCAAATTAGAAACACTGCTGGAGTTAGTCAGATTACAAACACTACTGGAGTTAGTCAGATTAGAAACACTACTGGAGTTAGTCAGATTACAAACACTACTGGATTTAGTCAGATTACAAACTACTGGAGTTAGTCAGATTATAAACACTACTGGAGTTAGTCAGATTATAAACACTACTGGAGTTAGTCAGATTACAAACTACTGGAGTTAGTCAGATTACAAACTACTGGAGTTAGTCAGATAATAAACACTACTGGAGTTAGTCAGATTATAAACACTACTGGAGTTAGTCAGATTATAAACACTACTGGAGTTAGTCAGATTATAAACACTACTGGAGTTAGTCAGATTACAAACTACTGGAGTTAGTCAGATTATAAACACTACTGGAGTTAGTCAGATTACAAACTACTGGAGTTAGTCAGATTACAAACTACTGGAGTTAGTCAGATTATAAACACTACTGGGGTTAGTCAGATTATAAACACTACTGGAGTTAGTCAGATTATAAACACTACTGGAGTTAGTCAGATTATAAACACTACTGGAGTTAGTCAGATTATAAACACTACTGGAGTTAGTCAGATTACAAATTACTGGAGTTAGTCAGATTATAAACACTACTGGAGTTAGTCAGATTACAAACACCACTGGAGTTAGTCAGATTACAAACACTACTGGAGTTAGTCAGATTACAAACACTACTGGAGTTAGTCAGATTAGAAACACTACTGGAGTTAGTCAGATTACAAACACTACTGGAGTTAGTCAGATTACAAACTACTGGAGTTAGTCAGATTATAAACACTACTGGTTTTAGTCAGATTATAAACACTACTGGAGTTAGTCAGATTATAAACACTACTGGAGTTAGTCAGATTACAAACTACTGGAGTTAGTCAGATTATAAACACTACTGGAGTTAGTCAGATTAGAAACACTACTGGAGTTAGTCAGATTATAAACACTACTGGAGTTAGTCAGATTACAAACTACTGGAGTTAGTCATATTATAAACACTACTGGAGTTAGTCAGATTATAAACACTACTGGAGTTAGTCAGATTAGAAACACTACTGGAGTTAGTCAGATTATAAACACTACTGGAGTTAGTCAGATTACAAACAACTTCAAGTAAACACTACTGGAGTTAGTCAGATTACAAACTACTGGAGTTAGTCAGATTACAAACTACTGGAGTTAGTCAGATTATAAACACTACTGGAGTTAGTCAGATTAGAAACAACTTCAAGTAAACACTACTGGAGTTAGTCAGATTACAAACTACTGGAGTTAGTCAGATTATAAACACTACTGGAGTTAGTCAGATTAGAAACAACTTCAAGTAAACACTACTGGAGTTAGTCAGATTACAAACTACTGGAGTTAGTCAGATTACAAACTACTGGAGTTAGTCAGATTAGAAACAACTTCAAGTAAACACTACTGGAGTTAGTCAGATTACAAACTACTGGAGTTAGTCAGATTATAAACACTACTGGAGTTAGTCAGATTAGAAACAACTTCAAGTAAACACTACTGGAGTTAGTCAGATTACAAACTACTGGAGTTAGTCAGATTATAAACACTACTGGAGTTAGTCAGATTAGAAACAACTTCAAGTAAACACTACTGGAGTTAGTCAGATTACAAACTACTGGAGTTAGTCAGATTACAAACTACTGGAGTTAGTCAGATTAGAAACAACTTCAAGTAAACACTACTGGAGTTAGTCAGATTACAAACTACTGGAGTTAGTCAGATTATAAACACTACTGGAGTTAGTCAGATTAGAAACAACTTCAAGTAAACACTACTGGAGTTAGTCAGATTACAAACTACTGGAGTTAGTCAGATTATAAACACTACTGGAGTTAGTCAGATTAGAAACAACTTCAAGTAAACACTACTGGAGTTAGTCAGATTACAAACTACTGGAGTTAGTCAGATTACAAACTACTGGAGTTAGTCAGATTACAAACAAGTAAACACTACTGGAGTTAGTCAGATTACAAACAAGTAAACACTACTGGAGTTAGTCAGATTACAAACAAGTAAACACTACTGGAGTTAGTCAAATTACCACTTTACTGCCATTATTGTATTCTACTGCCATTATTTATTATGTATACTTACTATGTACCACTGCTGCTAAAAATATTTGCACTAAGTTCTCTTTTACCTCCTATATTTATTTCAATCATACATTAATTTTCTTTGCCAATGTTTATACTGTATATAGTCCTGTATAGTGTGTGTACATCGTGTCTGTTATGTACCCCAGTAAGGAGACGCAACACAAGGCCACAGACAGGGTAGGTGAGGGTGCAGTGACACAAAACCAGGGAAACAATTAGCAAAATAATAGTGTTTATTTATAAAACACAGCAACACAGAGATCAAGGAGGACTACCTAGTGGCACCAAATTAAATATAAAAGGAAATTAAATCCAACCCCCCCCTTACAGGCGCTGACACCCAAAAGTACAGGTGGCGGTGTTCACTCTAAGGCTGGTGTCTTTAACATCAGGTCACCTACGTGATGCAAACTTTAGACCCCAGGGTATCTTCCTGTCCTCAATTGTCCCTGTGTGCGAAACAAAAGATTAATACAAAAGAAAGACAATCACCATAGGCTGGGTGCTAAACAAATATACAAAGGGTTAAGGTTAGACAGAAATGTGCAATAAACTATAATGACCTAAATACAATACAATAAACCAGAGCTTCAGGTACCAGCTCTACACCAAATACACAACACTGACAATAATTCCTATGCTAACAAAATAATGAACCAGAGATTTCACCTGCTCTCACACACAATGAGCTCACACAGAGCTTTGACCAGCTCTCACACCAAAATTAGCTAAGAGCCTCAGCTCTATACCAAAACACACAAAAAGCTCTCCCACACAGACAGAGAATAGTTACAACAACAATGAATCAGAGAGCTCACTAACACGGCACACAATGGGGTATATGAAGGGGTGTGGAGCTTAATTGCTGACGAGCCTCAGCTGCTGCTGCACTGGGGTGAGTTGCTGATTGACCAGCTGCTGCTGCAACTGCGACTGGGAGACACCTGAGAATGGGGATATGTAGACACAAGAGGGAGACAAGACAACAACAAACAAAACATGCCTATATATACAACAGATAACATACATAACTCCCTCTATATACATACATAAGGACAGAGTCCGTAACAGTGTCCCAGATCAGTGTAACAGATCAAAAAAAAATCAAACCTCTACTGCTCCTCTACTACTACTCCACCACTCCACTCCAAACTGATTTTGTGACTCCTATTGTTCTGGACCGGGCCAGATTTCACTCCTCCACTGCCTCCCACAGGCTGTGGAGATTTTAATTTTTATTCGTTCCAAATGTCCCAGCCCCATCCGATTTCTTAGCTTTTTTCACTGTTTACTTATCATGCATTGCAACACTAATATATGGTCAGTACCCCAAGTCATACTGCCCATATAAAAATTATCTTGGGGGTCTGAGGGCAGTAGCCCCCGACCCCCTCCCTGGGGAAGCACTTAAGTTAAGTACCCTCCCGTTGTTCACGTTTAGACCCAACCACCAGACCCCGAAAATTAACACCTGAGTGCTAGTTCTAAAGTGGTAGAAGAGTGGCAGAAGCACAGCAGTAGGGTACTGAATCTGAAGTGCTTCATCTGTATGTTACTTTATGTTTATAGTATCCTATATGCAGGGGCATAACTATGGGGGGGGACACATGGGACATGTCCCCTGCATGTTTTCAGAATGCAGTTATTGTCCCATGCACGATAATAAATGGTGACGCGACGTGATAGGACCACACGGAAAACGGCTGATTGTCCGTCTCTGAGCCATTGTCATGTAAAGTCAAGTGAGCACCCGGCGCTAAGTACTACCGACCACAGCTGTCTTTGCATATCAACAACAGCCCAGTCTTCAGGTGTGCTCAAATAGGCTACATAACACCCCTCCCCTCAAAGTTTGGTGTGAAACTGTGAACGATGGTCTGTGTGACTGAGATTGCCATGAAATGCAACAGCATTGCTTGGTGTCTGTGAAATATCTGTCTGTCTGTCTGTCTGTCTGTCTGTATTTAAAAGCCTCTAGGCTGTTGTTTTATACATTGTAGATAATAAATAGCGTGATATCTCTCTCTCTCTCTCTCTCTCTCTCTCTCTCTCTCTCTCTCTCTGTCTCTCTCTCTCTCTCTCTCTCTCTCTCTCTCTCTCTCTCTCTCTCTCTCTCTCGCTCTCTCTCACACACACACACTATGCAGTACGCACGTTCCGAGACTTGCGCGGCATTATGACTTGTCATAAGTGAATTGTATATAGAAACAACTCACCAAAATTGACTTGCACAACTGATTAAAAAAAATCTACGAAAAGGGGGGACCCCCCCTTCACCCCCCACCCCCCGCGACCATACAACTATACGTAGCACCCAGTGGCGGCTGCTGACCCATTTTTTTGGTGAAGCACAAATTATTATATTATATTATATGTTAAATTATATTTTTAAAACATCCCCCAATGTGTGTGTCAGTGGTGGCTGTGAGTTAAAAATATTGGGGAGGACGGGAGAGATAAAAATGTAATAAAGAAGTACAGACACACAGTGTGGTTATGAAGACAGCAGACAGACACTACAGTTAAAGACAACAGGCACTAGTAATAAATACCTTGGAGTAACTCTTGACACACACGCCTCACTTACAAACATCACATCAATAGCTTAGTCAAGAAGGCAAATCAAAAACTATTTGTTTACAGCCAGATCAGACAATTTTTCTCACCCTCACTGTTTCAAACACATATCTACATGCAATTTTTCTTTCACCAATATCTTACTGTCTCCCAATCCGGTCCCTCACAACAAAGGAAATTATAGGACATTATATGGGTAGGCGGGCTGGGGGAAACTGTACAACTGTAGCACTGTACATTGGAATATCGACGAAACCATACTTGGTAGAAGAGGGTCTCGTGTATTCTTGGGTTAGGTAATTTACTGTACATTGGAGGGGGTTGGGTTAGGACATTCACATGCACATCACTCAGCACTATAGGAAATGAACGACACACACACGCGCGTGCACACACACACACACACACACACACACACACACACACACACAGAGACCAGACCACAGCGGACCCACAGCGAATTAATTCATAATCAACACAGGCTCCAACTCAATATCAATAACCACGGCGCGCGTCGCCAACACACACTCATGTGCGCCGCACATCGCCAACACACACAGCTACTAAATATAAAAAAAAATATTTTCACTCACCATTGAGACGTTACTTCTTACGAGGAAATAGTGTCCCTCCCATCTGATCACTTGTAAATGAAATCCATCCTTCGATATTTTCTGATGAAACGTTCAATGATCTCCTCTGCTTGCAAACAGTTGCAAATCCAGCAATGCAACAAACAGCAGTCTTTTGTGATCTAATCGATCCTTCATTTGCGTGAGGATGCTGTCGAAATCCACTAAACATTGTTCTGTTGATGCGGGACACACGTTCCATTTTCGGGACTGTCCGAGTCCGACAGGTGGTCACTCAGACAGTCACCCAACGTCTTCGGCAGGTAACAAAACACTCCACTGGTAGCTGCGGTGGTAGCACTCCGGTAAACCCTCTTGGGCAGGTAACAAAACACTCCACTGGTAGCTGCGGTGGTAGCACTCCGGTAAGCCCTCTTGGGCAGGTAACAAAACACTCCACTGGTAGCTGCGGTGGTAGCACTTTAGCTATGTTAGCTACAACAAGTTAGCTTACAGACAGTCCAAGACGTCATGTTCACGTCAACTACACTACTTCAACTGAGATAAAAAATATATATATATCATCAAACGATGCAGTGCACAATAGGTTGATGAAGTTCAACAATTGAATAAAGATCTTAAAATATGAATTATTATATTAGGCAAATGAATCTCTTCTTTTCTATGAATGTCAGTCTCTTTCAAGGCAAATTACACACGTGAGATGATGACAGAAAAATCTAGAACATATTGACGTCACAGTCCAGCTGCAGTTTCGTAGCATTAGCTGGCACCATTCTCTGATTGGATCTTAAGTTTGTCAACACAATGTGGCACGGCGTGAACGCCAATCAAATACCCTTAAGCCAATCCCGTGCACTTTTTTTGCAGTGAGTGATTGACAGCTGGCCATCAAATGTGTTATGGGATCAGGCCAGGTCAGAGAGCTCAGAGCTGTCACTTGGAAATGTTTGAAGAAAAGAAAAATTCACTGGCATTGTTTTTTTCACAGTGGAAAACATTTATAATAAAAAATTATAATAAACAAAAATAATAATAAATAAATAAAAATATATATGTATATTAACACTTTGGATGCCAGCCACGACAATTGTCGTCTTATCAGACCCCCCATTGAGTGCCGACGACGACAAATGTTGTTTGTTTGCCGTATTTATTTTTATTTAATTCATATTTCATCAATCGAGCCTCGGGTTAGTGCTGCAGAGTCTCTCTGAGCTCAATTGGGAAGATACCGCCCCCTATCGTCTCTCCCTGTGTAACTGCACCCCATCAGCTCAGATTGATGCAGGGGGAGTGGTTAGTTTGCTCATTTTATTTTTCCGTCAAGGCCTCTGAAGAGACCAAGTGATCGCCGGCCCTCAGAACAGCGACTATTTTGTATTTACAGTACCAACACTGTAATCAATAAGCGTGATCGATATTTGGAATGGCGATCAGGAATTGGAATAATCTTTTTGGATAACATCTGATCTCAGGTAAGGAATCTATTTTACCAGTCTTAGGATAATCAGACCTGTTTTCACGGAGATATAAGTGTTTGCCCTATGCTGTGTGTGGCTGTGTGGCTGTGATCGTTGATGAGGAAATAAGAAAATCGATATTTCAGCCCGCCTCTATAGCGTGCATAAGTACACATATACTATCGATAATCTAGCGTTTATTTGAAAACGATTCATAAATAGGCAGAAAAATTACAACGTTTTTGTGTATTCTAGAATATTCCAGTAAATACCTTTTATCACGGAATCTTAAAGGGGAACTATCTTATAAATGGCCTTTTTGAGTGTTTAGCATTGTTTCCTAGCTATGTGAACTTATATTAATATGATCTATGTCTCAAAATTCTCATATTGGCGCATTCTTCCAATTCTCCTCTCACAATATTCACCCTCACTGAACTGAGTCGTTTGAAAATGTGCCTATATGTGATGTCATATAGTCACTGCTGCATGTTAATGTTCAGGGGGGCCGGCACGGTGCCGTGGTTTAGGAGCCCAGGCTCAAAACAGCTCGAGATCTTGAGGTAGAAAAATGCTGTTTTTGAGGACTTGATTAGAAATACAAAACAATGAATAAAAAATATATATATATTACAGTGTTCCATATACTCACAGGAATTGTGTAAAAGTGCCCAAATAGTGAAAGAAATAGTAAAATAGTTCCCCTTTAATATTTTCCTTGAAAACGAGGGCTTTTCAAAATGCTATAAAACTAAAATGAACCGATAAAAATACAATCCGTTTCGACAATGTTGACTGCAAACAAGTCATTGATAAACGACAGGCAGATTAGACACATAGCCATAATTTAAAACATAGATTATGCGTTTTTTAACGCTATCATTGAAGTGGATGCTGGCACTCAACAGGGTTTTCAATGTTAACTGGCCGGCACTGAAACTGTTAATAATAATACTTTATTTATTTAAATTTTTTTTATATTACTAGTGAAGCACTGCCTCACTAGTTGTCATGCAATAACCTCCACTGGTAGCACCCCTCCGCCACTGACCACGCCCCCAAATGTGTCCCCTCCACCACTGACAACAAAGTTATGCCCTTGCCTATATGTTACTTTATGTTTATATTAGATATTTTTTTATATACACCGTGGGAAGGGGGAAACGCAATTTAATTTCTCTGTATGTCTTGCACATTATGAGAAGCGACAATAAAGCTGACTTTGAATTTGACTTTGTGTGTGGAGAGATCAGTGTTCAGTGTTCTGATGGCCTGGGGGAAGAAGCTGAGTCTGAGTCGCTCTGTTCTTGCTGCATTTATGCGTAGGCGCTTGCCTGACCGCAGCAGCTTAATCCGGCTATTGTTGGGGTGGTGGGGGTCCTTTATTATTCTACAGGCTCTGGATTTGCACCTCCTGTTGTATAAGTCCTGCAGGGGTGGTGCTGAGCGCACTACTTTCTGTAGAGCAGGGGTAGGCAACCCTAGGCACGCGTGCCTGCATAGGCACGCAGGGGCATTTGCATAGGCACAGGGGGCAGCAGTAAAAAAAAAAAAAAAAAAAAAGGGGGTTTTATTTTCTTTTTTTTTGCTCTGAAATATTATAGTGAAATATTTTGCACTGTTGTCGCATTTATCTTGTTGAAATCCTCCCACAGGTTTTTTTTACTACCACATATTTAATTGAGACCCTTTATTTGTTTATTATTTCAATTTAGCTGGAAATACATTGCTACATCATTCAGTAACATTTGCAGAGCCTTATAACAAAAACATTATTACGGTCACCATTGTGACCAGTGGGATTAATCAACAATTTTTATTATTTATTTTTCTATTTCATTGAACATTGCACATGTTAAAAGCAATTTTTTTTTACTCAAAATGTGAGTATTACCAAGTCAACTTGTGTTCTTAAAACAATGACAATAAACATAGTTTTATTAGGTTGAAATAATGTGGTTGTGTACTGAAAACCTTAATGCACAGTAACTGAACTCAATATTTTTAAGTTCTGGTAACTTATTATTTTTTTTTTTACAGTGTAGTCTTGCGATCAATCAAAACTTATTTACACGATATACCTCACATTCACCCTCCATTCACATCCTGGTGTTCTCCATTAGGCCTGTAGGTGGAGCTATGACAGCACATGTACAGTACACACACCGATGGTGTGTGATGTGTCCAAAAATGAATGGGCAAATGTGAGTGAAATGGTCTCACTGTATGCAGCTGTTTGTCTGCATTGCATCCCCCCCCCCCCAACTAGATTTAGGGTTGATACAACCATCATAATAATATTGTTAATAATAACAATAACAATAATGATGTAATAATGTAAAAATTATCATAAAAAATACCTGATTATGAGAAGAAAAAAATTACGATGCATGGAATATTGTTGAGGCACACTAGTTACAACTATATTTCAAACAGGCACTCCATGTCAAAAAGGTTGCTGACCCCTGCTGTAGAGCCTTCCTGTCCTGGGCAGTCCAGTTACCAAACCAGGCAGTGATGTTCCCAGTCACGATGCTCTCCACAGCCCCAGAGTAGAAGGACTGGAGTATCTTCCCTGATACTCTTATTTTCCTGAGTTGTCTCAGGTGGTAGAGGCGCTGCTTCGCCTTTTTTAACACAGTGTCTGTGTGTGTTGTCCATGTCAGGTCCTCTGTGATGTGGACTCCCAGGTACTTAAAACTGTTCACCCTGTCCACGATAGCCCCATTAATCCACAGTGGCGTGTGTGTCCCCTGCTGTATTCTCCTAAAATCCATGATCAGCTCCTTGGTCTTACCAATGTTCAGGAGTAGGCTGTTATCCCGGCACCAGAGTGCCACTGCCAGGACATCAACCTCCTTGTTAGAGATCAGGCCCACCACCACTGTGTCGTCCTCAAAAACTTCACTATGGAATTGGAGCTGAACCTGGCCACACAGTCATGTGTATAGCGAATACAGCAGGGGGCTGAGGACACAGCCCTGGGGGACCCGATGTGCAGGGTGATTTAGTTGGAGGTGTGTCCACCCACCCTGACTACCTGGGGCCTGTCGGTCAGAAAGTCCAGGATCCAGGCGCTCAGGGTGGAGTTCAGACCCAGATCAATCAACTTGTCAGCCAGTCTGGTGGGGACTATGGTATTGAAAGCTGAACTATAGTCAATGAACAGCCATCTCAAATAGCCCTCCTTCTGACTGTCAATGTGAGAAAGGGTGTTGTGCAGTACCTGGGACTGGGAGACCGCGTCGGCAGTGGGCCTGTTTGTCTTGTACGCAAACTACAAAGGGTTAACGGTACTAGGGAGGGAGGCACAGATGTAATCCTTGACCAGCCTCTCAAAGCATTTCATGACCACAGAGGTGAGTGCCACCAGTCTGTAGTCCTTTAGGCCTGCTGGGGAGGTGTTTTTTGGTACAGGGATTATATGTACTGGTGGATATATACAGAGAGAGATCTTGTATCTCAATGGGACATTCCTGGATAAATAAAGGATATACCGGTATTGGTTGATGCATATTTCCTCATATAGCTGGTATTTTATTTTTTTTGCATTATTTTCATCTCCCATAGGCTTCAATAGAACTAACATCAAAGTCTGACCAAGAAGAGCATAAAACGCTGGTATTCTGACATGATGGCCCTTCCTTCTTTTATAGTTTCCTTGATATATAGAATGCTGGTATTTTGACGTGATGACCCTTCCTTCTTTTATAGCTTCCTTGAGCTCAACCTGGAAATGAAGTCTGCCTCTTTCACCCTCCTGTGCCTCTCATCAGGGTCCCTGCGCCCCCACATCGTGGTAGGGGTGTGTGTGGTGCTGATGTGCCTTGCAGCAGCAGCAGCCGTCAAATACTTTGCTGTCGATCTGACTCTTCTCGCTAGACGATTTTTCAGATGCTACGGTCGCTGTGAGGGTAAGGAAGACCTAGTGGTTCTGAGTGGGTTAGAGGGAAACAGAACGCCCACTGAACATGTTAGGGCTGCCCTGTCTGAGCTGATTCACCAGTCAGTTATAAAATGTTAGGGCTGTTCTGTCTGAGTTGATTTACTTAATCTTTATTTTACTTAAACACTGACCCTCTGAACGCTGACCCTCTGACCACTGACCCTCTGTACGCTGACCCTCTGAACGCTGTCCCTCTGAACGCTGACCCTCTGAACGCTGACCCTCTGAACGCTGACCCTCTGAATGCTGACCCTCTGTACACTGAGCCTCTGTACGCTGACCCTCTGCTCTGCAAGCGGCCACTTGTGTGACGTGTGGTGCTGCATATTACCAAGGGTCGAGTGGAAGTCATGGAAGGCAAGGACTAATTTGCTGTTTTATTACCATGTAATTCTCATTTCTACCACATGATGGAGCTCAAAGTGCATCACAGCTCATGAAGCCCCACCATTATGCTGCTGGAGGCAGCGTTTTCAGTGCTTGACATTCAATTCTGACATAAACTGCCATTCATTTATTTGACAGAACTAATCTTAGGTATTTCTGATACATTTCTTGATGATAATATTGTTCCATTTCAACAAATGTCTGCATGGCAGAAACCTTGTCCTGTGTGGTTGTCTTCTCCAGATGGGAAGGTGTACGATGCCTATGTGGTCTACCAGGTGCAGAGGGGGGACAAGGCTGTGGAGGACAGGCTGTGTCACTTTGTTGCCAAAATCCTGCCCTCTGTCCTAGAACACAGGAGCGGCCTCCGGCTCTTCATCCACGGCAGGGATGACATCCCCGGAGAAGGTCAGCCGCCTGATTCTCTTGATTCTCGTTTTACGTCACGATTCAGTAGGAAAAGGCCTGGCTGTTGCAAATAATAGGTATCTGATAGTTATATATCTGCCTAATGCTGCACTCCAGTCATGTAGGATGGTACCCTAAATAACCTACTACTTGGGGACTCTGAGTTTTGAAAAGGACCCACATTTCTCCCACTTCTGAATTCTGACGTCACCAATGCAGAAAATCTGCAGACAAATGTAAAAGAACACCTACTTTTGCGGTAAAGTGCAACAAAGTAACACTTTCATTTTGAATGAAGACAAACATAACATATAATTTTCAGCACAAATAATTTTCAAACATTTGGCATACATTTGGCATAACAAGGCTATACTTGCTGGAATTTGTGTTTGTGCATGACATTGCAACTAAGCATATAAAAGAAGAAGATTTAATAGTTTGACTCATCTAAAAATAGACTGTATAGACCAGGAATAAGACCTTTTCAGATGGGGGTCCCTGAGACCTTATTAAGTGGGGTCCTTGACACCAAAAAGGTTGAGAACCCATGGCACTAAAACCACTATACATATACATATTGTGTTGAGAAGTGACTGTGGCGAGTAGCAGTACTGCGAGTTAAACTCACTCTCCCTTAACACTTTGATTACCACTGGTGAACATGGTAACACGTGGTTAAATGCCACCACCCACTTCAATGATAGCGTTGTGAACGCATAATCTCTGTCTTAAATTATGGCTATGTGTCTAATCTGCCCGTCGTTTAACAATGACTTGTTTAGAGTCAACATTGTCGAAACGGATTGTTTTTTAATCGGTTCATTTCAGTTTTATAGCATTTTGAAAAGCCCTAGTTTTTCAGCAAAATATATAGATTCCGTGATAAACGGCATTTACTGGAATATTCTGGCATACACAAAAACGTTGTCATTTTTCGGCCTATTTATGAATCGTTTTCAAATAAATGCTAGATTATCGATAGTATATGTGTACTTATGCATGCTATAGAAGCGGGCTGAAATATCGATTCTCTCATTTCCTGATCAGCGCGCACACACAGACACACACACACACACATGGGGCACACGTTGATATATCTGTGAAAAAAGCTCTGATTACCCCAAGACTGGTGAAATAGATTCCTTACCTCAGATCAGATGTTATCCAAAAAGATTATTCCAATTCCTGATCGCCATTCCAAATATCGATCGCGTTTATTGATTCAGCGTTGGGTACTGTAAATATATATTCCACGCGTTTTCCGGGCCGGCGATCAACTTGGGTCTCTTCAGTTGGCTTGACGGAAAAGTAAAATGAGGAAACTGGCCCCTCCCTCCTTCATCAGTCTAAAATACTAATGGGGTGCAGTTACACAGGGAGAGAAGATAGGGGGCGGTATCTTCCCAATTGAGCTCAGAGAGACTCTGCAACACTAGCGTGAGGCTCGATTGATGAAATATGAATTCAAATCGCCAATAAAAAGAAATACGACAAACAAACACTATATGTCGTTGGCGGCACTCAACTGGCGGCATGAACTAACGACTTATAGCGTCGTTGGCATCCAAAGTGTTAAAGAAGGCTCAATTCGGAGGGCGTGGCTAGGCGAGCAATGGAGTAGTACGCTTTTTGTTCTTGCTCCCGTCGAGTCTCTACTTTTTGTTGTTTTATCTTATTTTAATAAGCTTACGGATTTACAAAACTTAGTGAATCTTACTCAGGGTACATTTGTTCAAACCGTTGGTAATTTTTTACACGGGCAGATGGCATCAAACCTTCGCAAATACGGATACGTCCCGACTACAAGTAGGCCTGAGAAAGCCTCGGGTTCCGCCTCTGGGCCACCACCGACCACACCATCAAAGATGGCCGGCGTGGATACCACAGCCTTAAAGGCGGAGATTCTCCTTGCGCTGAAATCCGAAATCGCAGAGATAATACAATCGGAATTGAAAGGTGCACTTTCCAAAGAGTTCGACTTTATCAGAAATGATTTGAAAGCGATAAAGGAGGAAATGCGAAGCTGTGTAGCGACACTGCGTGTGGACATGAACAAAATGGAGGTTGCGGTTAAGGACGTGGAGGGTGGTCTCTCGAGGTGGTCGGATGAGGTGGTAACGCTACAAGCCACAGTCGAAGACCTAAAGACGGAGGTGACTGGTCTCAGGGGAAAGTGTGACGACATGGAAGGAAGGATGAGGAAGTGTAACGTGAGGATACTTGGTGTGGCTGAGACAGACGGCTCAAGTTCCACTGCATCGATCTCAAAGCTACTGAGAGACGTGCTGCAAATGGATGATGAAGTGCTGGTGGACCGCTCGCATAGAGCACTGGGGCTGAAGAGGCCAGACGGGAAGCCCCGTGCTATCGTGGCTAAACTCCACTATTACCAGGATTGTGTCGAGGTGTTGAGACGGGCGCGCGCTGAGGCTCCATTACAGGTCAACGGAATGTCTATTGCAATCTTCCCCGACTATGCCACGGGCGTCGCGAAGGCCAGGGCTGCGTTTACGGAGGTGAGGAAGATATTACGCGGCTGTGAAGGCATCCGATACGCCATTCTTTTTCCAGCCCGACTTCGCATCACGCACGGGGGAAAAGAGAAAGAGTTCACCGATGCAGGGGAAGCAATGAGCTACGTCAGAAAGAACATTGTGCACACAGCAGCGGGTGAGACCACATAGAAAGAGAGATGTATCGGTGTGTACGTGCTGCTTATGATATTTATTTAACCTTTATTTAACCAGGAAGTCCCATTGAGATACAAGATCTCTTTTGCAAGGGAGACCTGCAAAAGATATGCAGGCGATGTGAACAATGTATCATATTAACTATAACAGGACAATATATATATATAGAGGCTACTGTAATGTCTACTGTGTGATCATTTATGTGTAGCATCGTCTGCCTAGCATTGAGAGGACACCACTGGACACCATTTACCAAGCTAAGTGACTCACCAACCTCCAGCAAATTTGTTGCCCTATTATGATGTACAGACGATGTGAACAGTGTATAATTTTGGCCCCAATAGGACAATGTGTGTATACACATACAGACATATAAATATGTACACACATGCTCACACCTAAGATGGCGCATGCGCTCGCATACCTAATGGCGCACTATCTAGAGATTCTAGGCGTACTACACACACGTGGGCGCGCACTACGCGCATGCACAGACACACATTACGACACGCATACACATTTACACATTATACAGACACGAGGGCACGGACCCACACACTCACGCCTACACACCCATACGTTTACACCTTGGCTGTGTCCGATACATCCATACACACACATACATAGGATCACGTGCACGCAAATGCACGAACACTGAAGGGCATATGCCCAGGTACACACCCATTTGTAGACGCATGGACACACGCACACTCCCACACCTCTTCCAATTTATTTTATTCTATATCACCCAATCAGGCACCCTTTTTTGTGTTTAACAGGGCATGTTGGTTGCCCTTGCTCGGGAAGAGTCGGGAGTAAGATGTTTTGCCTTATTTCAGGGCCTGCTTGATGTGAGGTTGTTAATGTTAATGTATTATTGTTTACCGTTCACCGCTGCCACCTATATTACACTACCTGGTTGGGTGTATCCCACTGGACAGCTGAAGACCTTATATAATACCAATATCTGAGTACGTTTTTTTTTTTTACTCTTATTTTTCTTTTCGTTCTCTTTATTATTTTCGTTTACCTAAGGGGCTCGACGGGGGCCTGAGCGGCTGGCTCCATAGGTAGAACACCTCCAACATAAGCACATTATGTGTGGATTAGTTTCTGAAGGGTATTTTGGGCACCTTGTTTTTTATAGGTGTCAGGGGGGGGGGGGGGGGTTACCGGACTTGTACATTCAACATGCTTAACTGATCAGACGTCTGTTTTGCTTTTCACCTGCAGTTCTTGTGCTGAGCTCTCTATAGGTTCCAGATGCATGGCCTCTCTCATCTACTATGATCGACACGGGTGATACCATGGGGCTGGAAGGGTGCTCTGTCAATTTCGTGAGTTGGAATGTTAAATCACTCAACCACCCAGTAAAGCATAAGAAGGTACTTACACATTTAAAACAACTCAATGCAGACATAGCGTTTTTACAGGAGACGCATTTAAAAACTGCGGACCATGCTCGACTGGGGGGAGGATGGGTGGGACAGATGTATCACTCCAACTTCCACACAAAGGCCAGAGGAGCAGCCATTTTGATAGATAAAAACACGCCATTTACTATGTCAAGTGTAGAGGCCGACCCTGCAGGGCGCTATATTATAGTGGTGGGGAAACTGCATTCATTTCCGGTCATTTTGGCAATATCTACGCACCAAACTGGGACAACCCTACGTTCTTCACCAGCCTTTTTTCTCGCCTACCGGATATGACCTCGCACCATCTCATCCTTGGCGGCGACATGAATTGTGCACTCTCCCCGGTGCTGGACCGTAGCTCGCCAAGGAAGGCCCCCCAGTCTGGCTCGTCCCGTGCAATCCGGCGCTTTCTTAAATCATATGGGGTAGCTGACGTGTGGCGGTTTCGTAATCCTACATCCAGAGGATACTCCTTTTTTTCCCCGGTCCATAATACCTTCTCGCGCATAGACAGCTTTCTCCTGGATAAGAGACTCCTTCCCCTCGTAACCAAATGCGAATACGGAGCGATAGTTATCTCGGACCATGGTCCCTTAGTTATGAAAATGAGTATCCCGAATACACGGCTCGGCCACCGCCAGTGGAGACTCAACCCGTTGCTTCTGTCGGAGGAAGCCTTCACAAGCTTCATCACCTCGGAAATTACATTATTTCTCGACATTAATAAGACTCCGGGAATGTCTTCTTTAACCATTTGGGAATCACTGAAGGCGTTCTTAAGGGGACAGGTGATTTCATATTGCGCCAACCAAAAGAAGATAAACACGGCATGCCTTAAGCAACTGACGGACGAGATTTTGGAGCTAGATAGACTACATTGCCACTCGCCATCAACCGACATGTTGAAAAAACGTATATCGCTGCGAACTGAGTTTGACCTCCTGCGACAGGCTGAGTACCTCATTACTAAAACGCGACAGGGGTACTATGAACATGGGGAGAAGGCCGGATGGATACTTGCCCATCAGCTGCGACAAAGAACTGCCAACCAGTCCATCCCCACTATCAACGACGAGCGGGGCTCAAAAGCCACTGACAACCTTAAAATTTATAAAAGCTTTAAAACTTTCTACCAATCGTTATACACCTCGGACTCGCAAGTGGGGCCCTCCACGCTAGACGATTTCTATAGGACCCTCCGCGTCCCGACAGTCGACCCAGAGAGGGCCGCAGATCTGGAGGAGGAACTTACGGTTGCGGAGATTACGTCAGCGATTAGATCTATGCAGAGTGGCAAGTCCCCGGGGCCGGACGGTTACCCTACAGACTTCTACAAAAAATTCTTAACCCAGCTGTCCCCACTGCTGCTAGCCATATTTGACAAATCATTCTCGACAAATTCTCTTCCTCCGACCATGCGCCAAGCGGTTATCTCCTTAATCCTTAAGAAGGACAAGAACCCCCTGGAATGCGGCTCGTTCCATCCAATTTCCCTCCTTAACACCGATGTCAAGGTTCTCGCTAAGGTTCTGGCCCGTCGTCTGGAGGGGGTTCTCCCCTCGATTATCTCGCCGGACCAAACAGGCTTCATCAAGAATCGGTACTCTTTATTTAATATTCAATACTGGGCAGCAAACATAAGATCGTTATTATACTGGGTAAGGGGGGAGGACACAGCCCCCTGGTGGACAGTACTGGAGAGTGCGTCGGTTAAATCCACCTCCCTATCTGCCTTGTTATGTGCTAAGCTCCCGTTCACACAGCCCATATCTAGCTTTACCTCAAACCCAGTTGTCATCCACTCGATAAAAGTGTGGAACCAATTTAGAAGAACCTTCTCCCTCAGGGAACTATCACTGGCTGCTCCGATCACAAGAAATCACATGTTTGTCCCATCAACGATGGATAAGGCCTTTGACAGTTGGGTTGGGAGTGGAGTGATTACGCTGTCTGACCTCTATATAGACGGCAACTTTGCCTCCTTTGATCAGCTAGTACAGAAATACAAGATCCCTAGGTCACACTTCTATAGATACTTGCAACTCCGGAGCTTCGTAACTTCGAACTCGGACTGCTACCCAGTGTGCCCTCCGGCCTCCCTTTTAGACTCAATCTTGAACTGTAAACTAATCCAGAAACAGGCTATAAGCAGAATTTATGAACTACTTAATAGAAGCAACTTGACACCTTTAGACCTCCTCAGGGGCAGATGGGAGACTGACTTAGGTGAACCAATCACAGAGGTCACATGGGACAAGATAATACAGAGGATTTTCTCTTCTTCCATTTGCCTTAAACATGCGGTTATCCAATTTAAAATTGTACACCGACTGCATTGGTCTAAAGACAGGCTCTCTAAGATATATCCCGACATAGACCCTCTATGCGACCGCTGTAGACAGGCTCCAGCCACTCTGCTCCACATGTTCTGGACGTGCCCAAAGTTGCACACCTACTGGCAGACCATTTTTGACACCTTCTCTAAGATATTTGTAAAGGAAGTGGAGCCATCACCATATATTGCATTGTTCAGAGTGGCCCCAGCGGACATCCACTTTAGATGGTGGGAATCTAGAATGTTGGCCTTCTGCTCACTTTTGGCCAGAAGGCTGATACTGTTCAAATGGAAGGACCCGGGACCACCTGTCTTCGGCCACTGGATGAGAGAGGTCATGTATCATATTAAACTGGAGAAGATCAGGTATACTATCAGAGGCTGTACCGAAGAATTCCACAATATTTGGGATCCTTTCCTGACTTTCTTTGAGGGTATGGAAGCGGATAATGTGACGGAGGCGATCTGACTGGCTTCCCTGGTCTCTCAGCTTGTTACGGTTTATTTTTCCTATTATGTTCTTACTTTTCTTCTTCTCTATCTGCAGAATACAAGGGATATGTGACTGCTGTCGGGTGATTTAAAAGCTAAAAGGAAAAACAATGATTAACAAACGATCTAAGATATTGTAGAATGATTTTGTCTGGTATAGGGGTGGGGGTATTTAATTTGTCTTTTCTTTTGGCCCATGTGGGACCACCTGTAAAAACAAAATCTCAAATAAAAAAACCTTGATAAAAAAAGAAGAAGACTGAATTCACCTCTTGGTATAGCAGTCTGTGCTGTCGCCCGTGGTGCAGCAGACCCAAGTTCGAAACTCCCTCGGGCATCGAAGTCAAAAAGGTGACGATATCAGCTCTGTTACACATATACATACATATACACCATATAAAATCACAATATACATACATATTCATACATATACATATACACCATATAAAACCACCATAATACATATACACCATATACATATATTTACCATATACATACATATACACCATATAAAACATACGCCATATACATACTGTGACGAGCCTGGTGGGGTTCAGGCTCGCCACGGTTCAAATACAAACTAATTCGAATGTCCACACAAGAGCAATATCAATCAATAAGAATATGTATTGAATAATGGCAGAATCCAGTTCGATAGGCAAGAGAATGGTCGTAATACAGTCCGATGGTTTCTCAGCCAGTCTAGGGTTCAGTACACAATGAACACCTTCTCGCCTTCACCTCTCCTCTCACTACCTCTCACCTTACACAACTCCGAATATCTCAATCTCTCTCTCTCTATGTCACAACTCCAACCTCACCTCCACTCAACTTACTTCTGACTAACCTAGTGGCTTTGTAGTGTGTGTGTCTGGGGTGTGTGCACGTGACATGTGCAGTGACCTAATGATGCGCAGGTGTGTTCTATCAGTACTAATCAGCTACCTACTTGTCTCTACTCCTTCCGTGGCAATAGTATCTCCTCTCCTTCACATATCCATGAGAGGGGGGTGATATCTGCCACAATACATACATATACAATATATAAAACATACGCCATATACATACGCCATATACACCATATACATACACCATATAAAACATACACTACAACAGCGGTTCTCAACAGGGGTGCCGCAGAGAGCTGCCAGGGGTGCCTTGAGATTTAAAATAAAAATAAAAAATAAAAATAAAATTTTAATTATTTTTGGATTACAGAAAATTATCACTAAAGTGCTATCTGTTGCAGCTGCACTGTTTTCCATAAAAATACCATATTTGGATAAGTTTGACCATTTCTCAAAATCTGATAATCATTATTTAATAAAACATAGAAAAGGATCACCAAGTTACTCTGGATAAATACCCCTTACAGACAACATTGAGACAAAGCTTCCTGACACATCTCCATCCAAACTCTTGGAAGAATTCATTGAAATCTCATCTGATACCACCTGGAGAGCTCGTGGTGAGAGAGTGTGGTGCTGAGTACCAAGTATCTCATGATGCAGCAGTTATGGTGTTGATACCATTCAGCACCACATATCTGTGTGAAGCTGGCTTTTCATCCATGACAGCTCTGAAAACAAAATATATGGCCAAGTTGAGCCTTGAGGATGATATGCGTGTTGCCTTGTCAAAGATCTCCCCACGTATTGACCATATTATTAGCCAGCAGCAGCAGACCTCGCATTGAGCTAGAAATGCCCACTGAGTGAACGAGTGGTTATTTTCTGTATTTATTTATATTTTTTGAGATATGGTAACTTGGTGATCCTTTTCTGTATTTAAAAAAAAATACATGATTTTCAGTTTTTGAGAAATGGTCACACTTATCCAAATATGCAATTTTTATGGAAAAGTGTGCAGCTGCAACATATAGCATTTTAGTGATAATTTTCTGTAATTTTATTTAAAGAAATATGCTATTTGATTTACTACTACAAGCAGTGTAATGTCAACAGTACTAAGCCATTCAGACCTGAAACACCTTAATAATGCATTATATAGCCTGCATATACACACAAATGTGTTTCCCGGTTTCTTAAATAAACATTATTTTGAAAGCAAGCACTTTTGTCATCATTGTAGCAAAAAAGACAGGACCGGAAAAGTCTTTATCGTATGTAGGGGTGCCCTGGAATATTTTATTGAACACAGGGGTGCCTTGGCAGCAGAAAGGTTGAGAACCCCTGCACTACACCATACTGTAACCTCTAGTAAAATGACTCTGTTCCACATAGTCTCCAGAAACATTTTAAAAAAAAAGTTTAATTTCATCCTTATTTCATTCAAAAGTATAGCGGCAATAAGAGAAGGGATATGAATTACTATCAGGATAATTTGTTTAATTCTTTAGTTATCTTTCTTTCTACAATGTAGACAGCTGTGCACCAAATGGCATTATGCTGTTAATAGGCAGAGAATTACGCTTCAATGTGCTTCAAGAGTTTGGTTGTGATGAGAGAGCATTGCTCTCATCTTAAAGAATCATAAAGGAAATTATCTCACTCCCTTCTCCTTCCTGTCTGCCCCCCCCTCTCACTCCCTTCTCCTTCCTGTCTGCCCCCCCTTCTCCCCCCTTTCACTCACTTCTCCTTCCTGTCTGCCCCCCCTCTCACTCCCTTCTCCTTCCTGTCTGCCCCCCCTTCTCCCCCCTTTCACTCACTTCTCCTTCCTGTCTGCCCCCCCCTCTCACCCACTCCTTCTCTCCATCCTCCCTGTTGTCTGACTCCATTCCTCAACCTCATCCTTCTCCACCTCCTCTTCACATTCATTCATCCCACTCCTTTCGTTCTCTCCATCCATCTCTTTCTCTCCTTTTGGCCTCTTCATCTTGGTACACCTCTTCTCTCTCTTTCCATCTCCACCCCCCCTCTCTCTCTCTCTCTCTCTCTCTCTCTCTCTCTCTCTCTCTCTCTCTCTCTCTCTCTCTCTCTCTCTCTCTCTCTCTCTCTCTCTCTATCCCTCTCTCTCTCTCTCTCTCTCCCTCTTTTCATTCAACATTCAACATCCCACCTCCTCTTCTCTCCTCCCTCTGGTCCCACTCTCTCTCCCTCCTCCCCTCTGTCTATCTCTCCAGATCGTCTGGAACTGGTGGAGACTCGCATGAAGCTGAGCAGGAGGTTGATGGTCATCCTCACCCCGGGGTCAACCTCGGGGTCAGGGTTGGGGTCAGAGGTCACAGAGCAAAGCCACACTTCCCCCCGGATCCCAGTTGTGGGGGAGTATGATTGGCAGGTGGGCCTTAGACTAAAAAGATCTACCATAGTACTGATAGTAGAAGAGCCTTATGGAAATAGAGTTATTCATATAAGAAGCAGTAGTTTTTTCAACACATTTATTCTTTTTATAATAATTTTGTATTGTTTTCAAGACAGTTTTACAAACAAAACCAAACTAAGAAATAAGACAAAGAAGGATAATGTATAGCAACCTATCTACACACACACTCGCGCATGCATGCACGTGCACGTACGCACACACACACACACACACACACACACACACACACACACACACACACACACACACACACACACACACACACACACACACACACACACACACACACACACACACACACACACACACACACACACACACACACACACACACACACACACACACACACACAGCAATGGGAGCCCATCAGTTAGGAATCTCCTCCGTTTCCGTACTGAAAGCAGAAGAACATAAAGGAAGATCACTACAGGAGATGCCAGTTCTAAAATGTTTTCAGAAACCCAGACCCCGTTTTCTGTATTCATGGGTATTATTATTTGGGGCCTGGCTTCTTCTCTAACTGCAAGGAAAGGAACCTAACCTGAGCACGACTTTGCAAAATATTTGCTGTGTGAATATGTGAATATTGAGTGGACTGAAGATGGTTTTCACTCTGAAAGCAATTGTATAAATATATAATATAAACTGGAATATAAACATAAAGTAACACAAAGAAAATCTGGATTGTATCTTTAAACTATGAAATCTAAAACAAGTAGATGTTTCAGACTGAAAGGAAAAAGAAAAGTAGAGCTAACAGGTGTTGTTGAATGTGTTCCAGGTGGGGCTCCACCAAGCGCTGGTCCTCAGCGAGATGAGTGTGATTCTGATCCAGCTGGGAGACATGAGCCCCCAGGACTACATGCTCTTACCCCCTGGCCTGCAGCACCTGGTGCACAAGAGCGCCCCCCTCAGGTGGTGGGAGGGGTCCTGGGGTGCTGACGAACCAAACTCTGTCTTCTGGAAAAGAGTCCGCTACATGATGCCAGCTGCATCCATCACAAACAAATCAGTGTCAATTATTTGAAATAATTTTGAAGTTACTTAGATTGAGCATTTGCTTTGGCCTCTGTGAATTGACAGATGGGCCACTATTTGCAAAGAGATTTTAGCTTTTCGAAGAGGGTTGGACTCTTTTGAATTATGCCATCAATTTACCTATCTCAAACCCTGCCCTCTTTTCTTGATCCTCCAATCACAACTGTTGCTTCCCGTCCGAGGGAAGGTATTTGCAAAGACTTGTGCATCTTACTTTCAATTAATCTCACCCATTTTGCATTTTTGGGGGTAATCCAATTAGCTAACATTTACATTTACATTTGTCATTTAGCTGACGCTTTTATCCAAAGCGACTAACAAATTGTGAACAACAAGTCAGCAGGAGGTACAACTCTGGCAGCTAAGGGTCAGTGGCATTGTTCGTCAAATAGTGTCGAACTTGAGTGTTATAATGCATTATGCATAGTAGCATTATATGTAGTAGAAGTAGTATAATATAATACATATAAGTAAAGTAAAGTATTTGCTTGTAATAGAAGACACAGAGTGATGATCGTGCACATCCAATAACCTTCTAGGCAGGTGCTGAATCAAGAGAAGAAATCAGTTGTAAAGAGATACAACACTTTTTATACCATCTCTTTTATATACGGTATTTGATCAATACAAACAGCAATAATAGCAAACATAGACAAACTATTTTCAAACTCTTTACAAGTTATATAAAATAGACAATAATAGCAGACATAACTCTACATAGTCATCTAATACCTTATATTGGATATAGTGAGGGGTCAGGGCCTGGTAGTCTATAGCCTGATCTCTCCTTATTTAAAGGAATTACCTGCAGATACAACGAGAGTCACAGTATCATAATAATGGTCAGATGCCGAAAATAAATTTTTTTAGACAAAACAACTTTCACCTAAACTAATATTTATTATTAACTAATATATTTTTTTCTTAATTTCACGACACCTTGTAGAACCTGGAGAAGGTGCCCGGTGATGTTATGGTTTCCTCTCAGGGCTGCCCATGATGTGGAGACACTTCTGGTAGAGTGCCACCTTACACCTGATTACAGGGGGCAGTTCTGTGCCTCGACCTGCGCATGACGGAAGATCCAGTGCTTTAAGCAGCACCTCTTTCTTTATGGTGTCTGGTTATTGCATCATCCATATTTACATTTCTTATTGCTGCTTTGAATTCTTAATTTCAGATTGCGTTTGGTTTGGCACTTATGCACAAAAAACACATGTGTAGCCCATGCAATTAATTAATTCCTTGATGTTGTATTTTTCAAATGTATGTGGATGGTTGAATATTGACCACATATAGCTTGGATATTATTACAAATCTCCCTGTTTCAGTTTGTAACTGTTTTTTAATTATGATATTTTTTCATTTGTGTTTTCATCTGTGATTTTGTCCTCTTTTCCTTTGTCTTTATTTTATTAATTTGTTTTACTTGTTTTTAATATGCCTGTGATTTCCACAACATTGCAAATGAGTGAAACCTCATGTCTGTTTGAGAATAAATGAAATAATAAATAAAATTTAATAACACAGTCCAGACCTCCTTCTGTTATTCATTGGGTTGTGGTGAGGGAGGTGCAGTGTAGGACCTCCTTCTGTTATGTCTTGGGTTAGAATAAAATATAGTAGAATCTTTATTGTCGTTGTTGGTACAACGGAATTGAGTTTAGAGCATCACCACTGGCATACAAACATACTGAATATAGCATACATAATAATAATATCAATAATAACAATGTCCCAAGTGCAATAGTGCTAGTGCAATAGATAGTACAGTGACAGTCCAGTTGAGTTAAAGGGGAACTATCTTATAAATGGCATTTTTCAGTGTTTAGCATTGTTTCCTAGCTATGGGGACTTATATTAATAGGATCTATGTCTCTAATTCTCATATTGGCGCATTCTTCCAATTCTCCTCTCACAATATTCACCCTCACTGAACTGAGTCATCTGAAAATGTGCATATCTGTGATGTCAGAGATTTTTCAGCTGCATAATAATGTGGCAGTTGATGTGGCAGTTGGCACCAGGCCACACAGTGGTTGGAGCCCAGCCTCAAAACGGCTTAAGATCTTGAAGTAGAGAAATGCTGTTTTTGAGTACTTGATTAGAAATACAAAACAATGAATAAAAATTTAAAAAAAACTTACAGAGGTGTTCCATAGACTCACAGGAATTGTGTAAAAGTGCCCAAATAGTGAAAGAAATAGTAAAATAGTTCCCCTTTATGGAGGGGGGGGGCTTGCAATGGATGGTTGGCAATGGTTGGCTTGCAATGGATGGAATAGTGTATAGTGTATAGTGCAGCAATGCAAGTCCGGTTCACAGTTATTGGTGTAATGTAGAAGTGGGAGTTATGTCGCCGGGGGTTGGGGATGGGGGGTGCAAGGGGGGGGGGACAAGTTGATCGTTGAGCAGCCTGACAGCAAGTGGATAGAGGCTGTTGGTCAGTCTGCTAGTACCGGACTGGATGGATCTGTACCTTCGACCAGGGGGCAGCAGTTGGAAAAGATGGTGTGCTGAGTGGAACTGGTCCTGTAGGATGTTATTCACATGACGTAGGCAGCGGGAGGTGAAGACTGTGGAGATATCTGGATTGTGATGAGGGAGATGCAGTGTAGAACCTCTTTCTGTTATGTCTTGGGTTGTGATGAGGGAGATGCAGTGTAGGACCTCCTTCTGTTATGTCTTGGCTTGTGATGAGGAAGATGCAGTGTGTGGACCTCCTTCTGTTATGCATTGGGTTGTGATAAACTGAAAGGTCATGATTATATTATAGCCCTAAAACAATTCTGTATTTGAATTAATTGAGTCTGACACCATTTCAGCTTGGTCATATTTAGTATGAGAATGTCAGGGTTTATTTTTGTCTGCAAGGGCCCACATGTGGGCCCTTTTTAGGATGATTTGCCCACCGGCACTTTGGCGAAAACTAGTGGCTCGGGCGTACATATTTTGTAATACAATACTTTCAGGTGACAAAATCCGTTCAGCAGTTCTCGAGTTACATACCGATATTTGAGGCTTGTGCAAAGTATGCGGTATTGTGCAAAATACCACCTATTTCAGAAATCAGAAACTTCAGAATGTCATCTTTCAAAAGAGACCAGGCTCATGTGCTGAGTATGTGCAAGTATAAAGTATAGTGTTTTGGTTTGCAAATAAAGTATGCAGTCCTCAAAAACTAAAACTAAAATGGCCAATTTTGGGGGCGCCTGTTAAGAGGTTAATTAAGACTTGGGTTATTGTGTATATACTTGAGCTATTACACTGTCAGGCTAGCCTCTTAGCCTGCGACAGCTCGCCGGCGGGACGCTTTTCGGACTTTTTGCAACCGGCACTTTGGCGACCCCTAGTGGCTCGGGTGTGCATATTTTGTAATACAATATATATATCGAATTGAAGGCTTATTTGTTGCCTGTCGATAGCGAGTTACATGCCAGTATTTGAGGCTTGTGCAAAGTACACGGTATTGCGCAAAATAACACTCCCGACTCAGGCTGCAGTAGTTCCGTCAATCTAGATCCGATCTCGAAAATGATTGTGGATCGTTGTAGCCAATGAGTGTGGCTTCCAATGATAACCCATGTGGGGATGTGTGAATCAGGGATCTAGGTGAACAACTACATTCTTTAACAGGAAGCCAAATGAATTGAAGTCTATGAGAAAACTGAGTTTTTCTTTGTACACAGTTTACCAAAATCACTCCTAATCACTCATTTCTGAATGGATCTTTATGAAATTTGGATATGTACTACATAAGGCTTCAGGCTATGGCTCCGTCTGGATTTGTAAGCCATACCACCTTCTGGGGAAATACTACCTCTGGACTACTAACTACTACAGACAAACTTGAGTAACAAGTTTTTCTACAACTCAAGTTCAGACCTATGTTACTCTATTATGTTAGCACTAAAAGTGCATTTTGCTTCTGGAATCGGAAACTTCAGAATGTCATCTCTCAGAAGAGACCAGGCTCATGCATGTGTAGCAGGGTGGATTATCCCTGCTTGGTGGGAACGGTTGCTGGCAGTCACGAGGTAGCTGGACACAGTAGAGCTCCGTCTGACTGCACCCTCGTCTTTGGGCCTGGAGCGTCAACCTGGGGCCCGGTAGTTGGGGTGAATGGGGCCCGGGATTTACCAACCTGGTTTGGTACTCTGGTCTTCCTCGCCTCTTCGGGGCAGTCAGCAGTACTCCCCAACTCGCTCTCACTTCCCTGATTATCTCCGTTAACCCTCCCACACCTAGTGACTGATATGCATAAATAGATTCGTTCCTCCCGCAAGCAGTACCCTCCCTTGATGACCACTAGAAACCTTATAATGAAAAGGGGAGAGTTGGGTAGGAAGGGGTTAATCATATATACGTTACCCACACCAGTTAATACTGGGCACAGGAATGGACACGCACACAGAACCCCATTTAAGTCTTTATATTAATTGTACTGTTCAGTTACAATGATTTAATAGGAGTGGTCGAATGGACTGAAGTCCTACTATAGCTCCGTGTGTAACTCAATACCTTATAGACACGTATATTATACCCCCACCTCTGGGTCGGTACCAGGGATAATATACTTCAATGTGTTTGACTCATCACCCACGTCTGGGTCAGCACCCGGTATAGTACCTCTATCAGGCTTTAATTATATGGCAAGAATAATACCTCCCTAAGGCTTTACTTATGATGCACCAGGTCTGTAACCTCCCCACAGGGAAAGGGTTAATTAAATGGGAATTATTATTAAAGAACCAACACGTTATCACACTCAAAGAAAATGAAAAGGTTGGCCCACTGTACCAGAACAAAAGTCCTATGCTAATGCCGGCATGTAAGGATTATGGGGTACCCCTATGAACTGTAGTTAGCACCGTTAGCTTCACCCGCAGGCCGCATCACACTGTGTACTGTGCAATAAGATCCTGGGCACCGAAGCCCTAATGTACTCAACCAAGATGGCGGCCGCGCCGCGCCACCACCGTCCGGGTAGCAAGATGGCGTCGAACGCTCTCGTCATGGGCGCCAGCAAGCGGGGCTGGAGCAGAGGGGCAGTAGTGGGCTGAGAGCGTGTGCTGGGTGATGGCGACCTCTGCTGGTCGGGACGAACTCCCGTGTTGACTGAAGGCAGCCTGTGCAGATCAGCTGTCGAACGCCGGCAAAGACTGGTTGTTGACAGCCGGCTCTGGGTCGACGCGCGACGATACACTCTGGGTCCCAAACAGCCCACCTGCTACACGGTTATACTGTTGCGCAACGTGGCTGGCTACACCACCGGTCTCTCTTCAGCGCCTCGCGCTCGGTGTGCACTGGAGTCAATATAGCCGTTAGCAGCATGCTACATATACCACACACACTGCTACTATAACACGCTACCTATGGACGTTAGTCCTTGGGTTCAGTTTCTCTTACTCACGCACTATCACGAATACTTCTAGAATAACCCGTCACTAGCAAGTATGTCTCGTCACCCGTCGCTCGCTCCGGCGGGGCTCTCTGGTGGTTCTTTAACGGGGCTATTCCAAAGCACCTCCCGTTGTAGCTGCGACCGTTCACGGCTACATCCCACGCCAAAGAGGTCTTCCGGTTCTCCCCACCTCCAGGTGATTCCCTCTTCCTCGTTGCCTGCCTCTCTCCACGCTCCGCCTGCCACCTGCCGCCCCCTGCTGGCACCTAGCCCCACAGGAAGAGAACTGGGTGGATCGAATATGAACCAATTTCTGTTTATAATCCATATTCCAGCCGGTAGAAGAAGGACACACCCGCATTGTTCGTGAGAATATCAATGGAAACTAGTCAACATGTCTTTGTGCACAAAGGGGAGATAAAAGGCAAGTCAGCACTTCTGAATAATAGCCCTATTTTCAGGGTGCTACACATGTGCTATAAGTATAAAGTATGTTGTTTTGGTTTGCAAAAAAAGTATGCAGTCCTCAAGTTCTATTTAAAAAATTGCCACTTTTCTGCCCCCTTGATAAGCAGCTAGAGGGCAATATGCCTGCAGGTACAGGTCTGTAGGGTTGAAATAATATATTCCATAACTCCTTGGATGACATATGCACAATCCCCACCACACATCAACTTGAATTATGATGAGCTCAGAGCCTCAGACACATCCATCAATGTCAACATATTTTTTTTTAATAATAATTATTTAATTTTTAGTTACTACCTACAGGTATGTTGAGAATATATATATCCCTTCCAATGGTTCCTGGAACAGTGTTAACCTATTGTTACAATCCGCTCCTGAACTGTCCTCTGCTGCCATCCTGCGGCCTGTCGTCGCTACTGCACCTCTCATGTCTGATCTGCCTGTCTAACCGTATTGCTCTGCTCCCTGTCCTAATGTCATTCCCTGCGTTCCTGTACCTGCTGTGTCCCATTATCTAGTCCAGTGTTCGCTCCTGTATGTTGTATTGTGATCTAGTCCTGTATTTAGTCATGTCGTGTTTCAGTCTGTACCTCCCCAGCTGTTGCCCCTTGTAATCAGTGTCTGTATTAGAGCTGGGCATAGATTACATTTTTTAATCTAGATTAATTTACCTGCAATCCTGGAATTGATCTAGATTAATCTAGATTAAAATGGCAAAAAAAAAATTTAAGTCTGCCGAAGGCATTCAAAATATGTGTGTTCTACCCAAATAATTACCAGAGGAGGAGATTTATCCTGTCCTCTTCATCTGAGGAGTCACTAGCTGTTCTATCTCCTTTTTCAACAGCATGAACATGTCTCTTCTTTTTGTAATTTCCAGTGTTTCTTTTAAAACCAGATTTATCGTAATTTTCTGTGCCCTTCCTTTGATGCCATTAACATTGTTACACTGATATTGACAGCTCTCTCCAGTGTCAAATCACTCTCTGTCAGTAGTTTCTTCTGTGCACCTTCATTTCTTAATCCACACACAAACCTGTCTCTCAATGTGTCTTTTAGTGAATCTCTGAATTCACAATGCTGCTGACTGGTTGCTCACACACAGACTGCTGCAGAAGCAGGTTTCTCAACAAATTCAGTGCAAGCTCAGTGTAACAGTTTCATGAATGAAGAGAACACTGAACAGCTACTACAGTCTCAGGTCCACATCCAAGAGAACACTGAACAGCTACTACAGTCTCAGGTCCACCTCCAAGAGAACACTGAACAGCTACTACAGTCTCAGGTCCACATCCAAGAGAACACTGAACTGCTACTACAGTCTCAGGTCCACATCCAAGAGAACACTGAACAGCTACTACAGTCTCAGGTCCACATTCAAGAGAACACTGAACAGCTACTGCAGTCTCAGGTCCACATCCAAGAGAACACTGAACAGCTATACTGCAGTCTCAGGTCCACCTCCAAGAGAACACTGAACAGCTACTACAGTCTGAGTACGGCTCAATACACACAATTGTTAAGGGGATGCAGACCAGAGAAAGACGTTTGTCTTGTTTACATCAGGGTCTCCCATTTTCATTTCATATTGCTCCACATTGTCATCAAACGGTCCAATATTTCCAATAATCCAAGCCATTTCTGTTGTAAACGTGAGCTAACATGCTAACTCGCTAAGCTAACGTTAATAATGTAAACAAAGCTCTCAACGGACTTCTTCTTTCTTGCATTGCGCAGATTCAGACGTCCTCATCGCCGAATTGTGTTATATCCTGAGGACTTCTTAACCTCACCTGTATAACAATGATTACCGGACTACTAAAGTTACTTTAGTTTAACACATTATTCTGACTACAGCTCCGGTACATACGTGCAATCACTTCCGGGCACCACAGCTGTGAACTACGGCAAGTATTTAAGGACAATACAGACCCAACGTTGAGAAAAAGATTAACGGCGTCAATTATATTATAGCGCAATACTAGTCTCGCGTTAACGCAGCACGTTAACGCCGTTAACGGCCCAGCTCTAATCTGTATGTATTCCTGCCTGTCCTGTGTCTTCCCCATGGCGTCATTGGTGCTTATCCTTGAATCCTGTTGCACACTCTGTGTATCCTGTTCTGTATCCCTTGCCTGCGTGATCTCCTTGCCTGTCGTGTTCCTGTACCCTGCCATTCCTGCCGTTCGCGGAATTGCCCCGTTATCCTCTATTTCCCCGTTGAGTCCGTTCCGGTATGTTTAGCCCCGTTTTCCAGCATTGCTGAGGTTTTGGTTTTCATGTTGAAGTTCGCTTTTGTTTGTGCCTTGAACGTTCCCTTGTTTAGTACTGCCAGTAAAGGACCTTGCATTGCTACCTTCGCTTCCTGCCTCGTCCCTCTTTTGTCCAGCGTTTGGGCCCTACTCACCGCTCCCCACCACAACACTGTAACACCTATGTTATCACTATGTTGCAACAGCTGTCTCTCAGTTATATTCTCTGTACTGTACAACTATGTGAAATGTACTATGGAGATTCAAGAGGAATACTGTAATACTGTACAACACTGTGTTATAAATTAATGTAATTTCACTACAAAGAACTTCGATCTCCAGAAGAGTTAAGTTTTCAGTTATTCAGGAAAAAATAGCCCCACGTTCAGATTGACGTCTGAGTGTTTTTAAAGTTATACATTGTGTTTTGAATGAGTCAGAGGGTCATGAAGCTAAACGTAGAGTACTATTGTAAATGTTTAGTTCAAGTGACAATATGAAAATGACTAAGAACAGGAGATGAGAGAACATGTTGTTTACGGTCCAGGACAGTGGTCCCATGACACCTCCCTCAACCCCCTAAACCCAATGGGAATTTAATCATAAAATTATGATTATTTTTCTGTTTATCATGAGTATCTATGAAATTCTCAGCCATTAATGTTTCTATTTGGCTCAGTGTGTTGGGTCAATTACGCCTGTGTTGCGTGTCAAATGAAGGCTTCTAACAATGGGTATGGTGGTCTAATAAAATCGTATCATTATCTGGTTCCAGTCAAGTTATTGTATGACTGGATAAATGATAAATGGATTATACTGCTTGAGTTGTTGGTTTGTAAACAAAAAAAATAAGAAAATTAATTCAAGGCATCGCAGGGTGAGTAATTGATATAGAAATTATTATTTTTGGGTGAGGTGCTAAGTGTTGTGGGTTCACAGGATGGGTCATCGATTCTTCTGATGAACATTTCCAGATTTTACATCTGGATTATGTCACGTTAAATAGCCTATACACACACACACACACACACACACACACACACACACACACACACACACACACACACACACACACACACACACACACACGCACACACACACACACTGTTACACATCTTTCCAATTTATATCAACTCTGTTCACTAATTGTTCACTAATGTGTGTGTGTGTGTGTGTGTGTGTGTGTGTGTGTGTGTGTGTGTGTGTGTGTGTGTGTGTGTGTGTGTGTGTGTGTGTGTGTGTGTCTGTGTGTGTGTGTGTGTCAGAGAGAGAGAGAGAGAGAGAGAGAGAGAGAGAGAGAGAGAGAGAGAGAGAGAGAGAGAGAGAGAGAGAGAGAGAGAGTCTGTTTTGTGTGTTTAGCTGCTGTTACCATATGTCAAACTTGTGTGTGATGTTCTACTCAGACCCCCATCTCAGAGCCATCTGCTCTCATGACATGAAGACTTGGATCACATTACACAACCTCAAACACACCTATAGGGAGAACATTCTATGCTGCCTGCCGTTTATAGGGGGGAGAGAGAGAGAGAGAGAGAGAGAGAGAGAGAGAGAGAGAGAGAGAGAGAGAGAGAGAGAGAGAGAGAGAGAGAGAGAGAGAGAGAGAGAGAAAGAGAGAGATTGGGAAGGGTTTGAGGGTTGACTTAACTGACTCCAAACGTCAATCACAACCGCTGGTGCGGTTTAGTTTCATCGCAACCTCCTCCCTGTAGACCCCAGTAGAGGACGCGACCCTGGTCAGACGCCTCTGGTTTTCTTTTCTACTTTTTTATTTAAAGCAACACTGGCGGGTACGTCATACGACCGTCAGACACTTATGGACCTGAACCCCGGGCTCAAAGAGGAGTTTGGAGACACTTTTGACCTAGAATGGCCAGCAGAAATCAGACGGGAGAATGGCGGCAAGGAAAAGAACAAAGCCGACGGCAGGAGGAGACACAGAGGGAGACATGGAGGTATCAGATTGAGACTAAAAAGAGCTGCTGCCCAGCAATTCCATCCATCTTTCTGACGAATGCCCGTTCGTTGGAGGGTAGGATGGATGACCTGAGAGCGAGGGTCCGATTTGTCTCACAGAGACATGGCTCACGTCGACGACTCCGGACAAAAGCGTATCTCCCTCGGATGCCTTCACAGTCTTACGTGCAGATCGTAACGCTGCCTCAGGAAAGACCATCGGCGGCGGAGTCTGCCTCATCACGAACAATGCCTGGGTTAATCCCGAGGGGGTGCAGGTTCTCTCAAACTCGTGTTCGCCGGACTTGGAACATCTTTCTATCCTGTGTCGTCCGTTTCACCTCCCGAGGGAGTTCACCGCGGTCGTCATGACTGCCGTGTATATCCCCCCACACGCGAATACGGGCAAAGCGCTGGGCGAACTACACGATAATCTCAACAGACACCAGATCAAACACCCAGACGCAGCGATGGTAGTGGCCGGCGATTTCACCCAGGCCAACCTGAAGAAAGTGATGCCGTCCTTTTTTCAGCACATCGCTTGCTCCACCAGAGGGAAAAACACACTCGACCACTGTTATTCCCCGTTCAAAGCCGGTTACAAGGCAGTAGCCGCTCCGCCATTAACGGGGTCCACAAGCTCGAGCGATCATGACTCCATCTTGCTATTTCCGGCATATCAACAGAGATCACGTGACGCCGTCGTGTCACGTGAGACAAAGAAGTGGACCGACGAATCAGAGGCCACGCTCCAGGACGTGCTTGCAGACACGGATTGGGATATGTTCAAAGGAAGCGCCAGTGACGTCAGTGAGCTAGCAGACACAGTGGTGAGTTATATCACAACAATAGCCGATGGTATTGTCCCCAGGAAAACGGTGCGGATTTTCCCAAACCAGAAACCGTGGGTGGATAGCACTATTAGAGCAGCTCTGAACTCTCGTACCACCGCCTACAACCTGGGTAGAGAGTCAGGAAACATGGAGGAGTATAAGGCTTCAGTCTATACTCTACGCAAGGCTGTCAAACTTGCTAAGAGGACATATGCTGATAAACTGGAGACACAAATGGCACAAAACGACACAAGAGGATTATGGCAGGGACTGAAGACAATAACTGACTATAAAGTCAGCGGCCCCTCAATGGGGAGCGACGACGCCTCCCTCGCGGACAAGCTCAACATCTTCTACGCTCGGTTTGGTGTAGACAGTGGCGCTGCTGGCTCTCCGGCTAGTGACGTCACTGGCGCGCCGGCTGTTGTGGAGGGGGGGGGGGGGGCAACCGCGAGGGGGGGGGGGACGCTCTCTCGTTGTCGGAACACAGTGTGAGAAGAGCATTTATGCAGGTGAACACCAGGAAGGCTGCTGGCCCAGATGGCATAACAGGACGTATACTCAAGACCTGTGCCAACCAGCTGGCCCCTGTGTTCACCGCCATATTTAATCAATCACTGGCGGAGTCAGTGGTCCCTGCCTGCTTCAAGATGTCTACCATCATCCCTGTGCCGAAGAAACCCTCCCCAGCATGTCCAAATGACTACAGACCGGTGGCACTCACCTCTGTGGTCATGAAATGTTTCGAGAGGCTGGTCAAGGACCACATTTGTGCCTCCCTCCCCAGTGATATGGACCCTATGCAATTTGCATACAGGACAAACAGGTCCACCGACGACGCGGTCTCCCAGGTACTGCACAGCACCCTCTCGCACCTTGACCGTCAGAAGGGGGGCTATGTGAGACTGTTGTTCATTGACTACAGCTCAGCGTTCAACACCATAGTCCCCACCAGACTGGTGGACAAGCTTATCGAGCTAGGTCTGAGCTCCGCCCTGAGCGCCTGGGTACTGGACTTTCTGAGCGAAAGACCCCAGGCGGTCAGGGTGGGGGGTCAGACCTCCAACACCATCACCCTGAGCATCGGGTCCCCCCAGGGCTGTGTTCTGAGCCCCCTGCTGTACTCACTTTACACACACGACTGTGTGGCCAAGTTCAGCTCCAACTCCATAGTGAAGTTCGCAGATGACACGGTGGTGGTGGGGCTGATCTCGGACAACGACGAGAAGGCCTACCGGGAGGAGGTTGAGGTACTGGAACGCTGGTGCCAGGACAACAGCCTGCTCCTGAACATTGGTAAAACCAAGGAGCTGATCGTGGATTATAGGAGAGGACAGCAGGAGACGCACACACCACTGATGATTAACGGGGCTACCGTGGACAGGGTGAGCAGCTTCAAGTACCTGGGGGTACACATCTCAGAGGACCTGACATGGTCAACACACATAGACACAGTAGTAAAGAAGGCGAAACAGCGTCTCTACCACCTGAGACAGTTAAGGAAGTTCAGAGTATCGGGAAAGATACTCCAGTCCTTCTACTCAGGAGCTGTAGAGAGCATCCTGACCGGAAACATCACTGCCTGGTATGGAAACAGCACGGCACAGGACAAGAAGGCCCTACAGAGAGTGGTGCGCTCAGCCGAGCGTACCACGGGTATTGCACTACCCCCCTGCAGGTTCTATACAACAAGAGGTGCAAATCCAGAGCCTGCAGGATAATGAAAGACCCTCACCACCCCAATAACAGCCTGTTTCAGCTGTTGAGGTCAGGCAGACGCCTGCGAACCCCAGCTACTAGGACAGAGCGGCTTAGGCTCAGCTTCTTCCCCCAGGCCATCAGAGCCATGAACAATGAACATTGAGTGCTCAGAACATTGAACTGTCCACACACAAGCACACATGAACACACACACGACACGCACACTGTGCACGCTCACACACGAGCAGCCACTTAACACTTTAACATGAGCGGGCACACACTCATGTTGCACACACGCACACTTATGGCCAAAGGAAAGGACACTTTAAATTAGAATAACAGGAACAGTGTATTGCACTACCAAAGCTAACTAGCATGTCCCATATGCTCTGTAAATACTATGTACAGATACCGAGATGTCACTCCATGTTACCTGCTACCTGTTACTGCACAATGTTGTTTCCTTCTTTTGATTCTATTATATGTACCACAATTAAAACTCTTGACTTGACTTGACTTTCCCTCTGGTCACTGTCAGTCAGACAGTGAGATTAGATTATGGTTTCAAGTTCTTGTTCACATTGCTTCGATGCTGCTTCACTGGTCGATGTGCGCGTGGATGGAATAGAAGACGGGAAGGACTGTAGATGTGAGTTATAAACCTATGATAATCTGTCTTCTCCTCTGATTAGATGCGAGTTATAAACCTACAGTATGATCATCAGTATTCTCCTCTGATTCTCTCTTAGACCAGCCAGGGCTGATGCCCTGGAAATTGGAAATGAAAATCTCGTTTTTAATGGCAAGCTTACTGTCTGAACAGTCGGATGATCTGACAGTAAACATTAATAATAATAATAATAATAATAATAATAATAATAATAAAATAATATAATAATAATAATAATAATAATAATAATAATAATATATATAATAATAATAATATATAATAATAATAATAATAATAATATAATAATAATAATAATAATAATAATAATAATAAGAATAATAATAATAATAATAATAATAATAATAATAATAATAATAATAATAATAATAATAATAATAATATAATAATAATAATAATAATAATAATAATAATAATAAATAATAATAAAAATAATAATAACTCGACAATTCCGCGCGGGGGAAATTGTGAAAGTGTGGGTGACGCCTGTGCACCGCCGGCCAACGGGGGAGAGGGTCTCTCGCGAGTCTCTATAACAATCGGTTCAAAGGATACAAAAAGGGGGCGTGGCCTAAGGATCGGGGGAGTGTCAACATAGACATCAAAGAGGATATCCTACTGAGTGCAATGACACAACCCCCAACACATAACACATTACACAATATTACACTATTACACACTATTACACACTATTACACACTATACACTATTACACACATTCACACTATTACACTATTACACTATTACACTATTACACACTATATACACTATTATACACACTATTACACTATTACACTATTAACACACTATAACACTATTACACTATATGCACTATTACACACTATTACACTATTACACATATACACACATACTACACACTATACACTATTACACTATTACACACTATTACACACTATTACACTATTACACACTATTACACATACACACTATTACACTATTACACACTATTACACTATAACACTATTACACTTACAAATACACACTATTACACACATTACACTATTACACACTATTACACTATTACACTATTACACACTATTACACTATACACTATTCACACTATTACACTATACACCATTACACTATTACACATTACACTATTACACACTATTACCTATTACACTATTACACACTATTACACTATTACACACTATACATTACCACTATTACACTATTACACTATTACACACTATTACACTATACACACTATTACACACTATTACACTATTACACTACACTATTACACTATTACACTATTACACTATTACACTATTACACTATTACACTATTACACTATTACACACTATTACACTATTACACACTATTACACATTACACTTTACAACTATTACACTATTACACTATTACACTATTACACACTATTACACTATTACATTACACTATTACACTATTACACTATTACACTATTACAACTATTACACTATTACACACTATTACACTATTACACACTATTACACACTACACTATTAACACTATTACACTATTACACACTATTACACTATTACACACTATTACACTATTACACACTATTACACTATTACACATATTACACACTATTACACTATTACACACTATTACACTATTTACACTATTACACTATTACACTATTACACTATTACACACTATTACACTATTACACTATTACACTATTACACTATTACACTATTACACTATTACACACTATTACACTATTACACACTATTACACTATTACACACTATTACACTATTACACACTATTACACTATTACACTATACAACTATTACACTATTACACTATTACACACTATTACACTATTACACACTATTACACTATTACACACTATTACACTATTACACACTATTACACTATACACTATTACACTATTACACTATTACACTATTACACACTATTACACTATTACACACTATTACACTACACTATTACACAATACACTATTACACACTATACACTTACACTATTACACTATTACACTATTACACTATTACACTATTACACACTATTACACTATTACACACTATTACATACACTATTACACACTATTACACTATTACACTATTACACTATTAACACTATTACACTATTACACTATTACACACTATTACACTATTACACACTATTACACTATTACACTATTACACTATTACACACTATTACACTATTACTACAACTATTACATTACACTATTACACTATTACACACTATACACTATTACACATTACACACTATTACACTATTACACACTATTACACAATTACACACTATTACACTATTACACACTATTACACTATTACACTATTACACACTATTACACCTATTACACACTATACACTATTACACTATTACACACTATTACACTATTACACTATTACACACTATTACACTATTACACACTATTACACACTATTACACTATTACACACTATTACACTATTACACACTATTACACTATTACACACTATTACACTATTACACACTATTACACACTATTACACACTTACACTATTACACTATTACACACTATCACACTATTACACTATTACACACTATTACACTATTACACTATTACACTATTACACACTATTACACTATTACACATACACATATACACACTATTACACTATTACACACTATTACACTATTACACTATTACACACTATACACTATTACACTATTACACTATTACACACTATTACACACTATTACACTATTACACTATTACACTATTACACTATTAC